>NW_016823945.1:0-1195 GCF_001698545.2 Rhinopithecus bieti | reverse complement strand
TTGAGGCTGAGCAAGTGTCCCTGGTTGTTTGGAGACCCTCACACCTCTCCCTGAATTCTCTGTCCTAGAGTTTGCAGCTGTGATTGCCCACCCTAGACTGCAGTAGCAGAAGCCACATGTAGTGCTCCCAGTGTGCCTTTATTCACAGAGCAGCAGGGAGGCTCCATCCTCATGTGACCCTTTCCCTTGAGTTGATGGATGCTTCTCAGCACATCAGCCTGAATTCTCCTCCATCCTTCTGCCTTGCAACATCCATTCCTCTAAATTCAGTGGAGGTGGACCTGACCCTGCATATTTCTTGCCCTGATATTATTCTCTCCACCGAACATTGTACTCTACCCCTTCTTTTAATCCACCCACGTTTTAAGTACCTCTGTGTTTCACCATGAAGTCTTTTCTTGCACTCAAAACCAAAATAGTCTATTTCTCTCTTCTAAACTCCTATTGCTTCATGAAGCCACATTTTCCCAAGGATATTTTTCTGTATTTCAGCCTTCAATGTTTTTAAATGGCTTTTTTTCCCATGCTGTCTCAGAAACTTGATATATGGACTGCATTGCTGCTGTAGTTTTCACTTTTTCCTATGCAGTTTAGTAATAATCTCATTTTATATCTTGTGATATTGAATATAATTAGTTTTATCATAATTAATTTATTGATCTCTTACGATGTGCTCGGCGGTCATCTGAACACTGTGTCCAGTAATGAGCAAAACATGCAACTTCCCTTCTACAGTGGTTAGGGAAATGTTACAGAGAGTAAGTGGAGTGTACAGAATGTGAGACCGTTACAATTCTACAGTTAAAAATAAAGAGAACAAGTGGGATGGAGATTGCTCAGGAAAGTTGCTGCAATTTAAAACTGAGAAATCAGGAAAGATGTCAGTGACAAAGTGAAGTTTTAGCAGAGACCCCAGGTCTGGGAAATGAGCCCAGTGTACTTCTGGGTGAAATGCAGATGCCCTCTGGATAGAGTCAACCTGACCCAGCCCACAATTTGGAACAATATGGAATGTTAGTTCAGGGACCTCAGGACTTTGAAGTAGTGACAGTTACTAGAAACCAAGGGAGGCTCCTGGCCTTCACAATCTGAAGTTCTGTGTGTTTCCTTCACCATCTAAACAAGGGGAAGGTGGGATCATTTGTCTGTCAGAATGCCTGTGTCCTCCCTGGGATCTGTGTTGGGTTCCCTGGCC
>NW_016823944.1:2362-9455 GCF_001698545.2 Rhinopithecus bieti | reverse complement strand
TCCAACCTGCTGAATCAAAATAAAGTTTTAATTCTGTGATATGAATCCACCCATCACAAAGCAGCTTCACAAAGAGCTTCTTTCTAGTTTTAATTTGGGGATATTCAGTTTTTCCCCATAGGCTTCAAAGGGATTCCAAATGTTTCTTTGCAGATTCTCCAAAAAAGTGTTTCCAACCTGATAAACAAACAAAAAAAAATTTAACTGTGATTTGAGTCCACACATGAAAAAGTAGTTTCACAGACAACTTCTTTTTAGTTTTTAAATGGGTGATATTTGGTTTTTCCTCTAGACCTCAATGGGTTCCAAAATTTTAATTAGCAGAATCTACAAAAGAGTGTTTCCTGTTTGCTGAGTCAAAAGATATTTTAACTGTGAAAGATTAATCCACATATCACGAAACAGTTTCACACCTAGCTTCATTCTCCTTTTATCTTGGGATATTCAGTTTTTCCCCTTAGACCTCAATGTTAGATCCCAAATGTACCTTCAAAGATTCTCCAAAAATAGTGTTTACAACTTGCTGGATCATAAGAAAGGTTTTCCTCTCTGAGTTGAATCAACACACCACAAAGAAGTTTCACAGATAAGTTCTTTCTAATTTATATCTAAGTAGATTCTATTTTCCTTTTAGCCCTCAAAGTGTACACAAAGGTCCTTTCACAGATTCTCCAAAAAGAGTGTTTCCAAACTCCTGAATCAAAAGAAAACTTTAACTATGTGAGATGAATCCTAATATTACAAAACCGTTTCACACATAGCATCTTTCTAGTTTTTCTCTGGTGATAATTGTTTTTTCCCCATAGGCCTCAATGTGCTCCCAAATGTCCCATCACAGGTTCTCCGAAAACTGTGTTTTCAACTGCTGAATAAAAGGGTAAGTTTAACTTGCTGAGATCAATCAACACATCACAAAGCACTTTCACAGTTAAGTTCTTTCTGGTTTTATCTGGGGATATTTGCTTTTTCCCCATAGGCCTCAATGGGCTCCCAAATTTCCCATTTCAGGTCCTAGAAAAGGAGTGTTTCAAACCTGTGGACTCAGAAGAAAAATTCAACCCTGTGAGATGAGTCCACACATCACAAAGCAGTTTCACAGATAGATTCTTTTAAATTTTATCTGGGGATAGTCTTTTTTTCCCCTTAGGCTTCAATGGGCTCCCAAATGTCCCTTAGCAGATTCTCCAAAGAAAGTGTCTCCAACTTGCTGAATTAGAAAAAAAATTAACTATGTGAGATTAATTGACAACTCACAAAGCAGTTTCACAGGTATCAACTTTCTAGTTTTTATTTGGGGATATTTCGTTTTTTCCATGTGGCCTCAATTTATGCAAAAATGTCTCTTTGCAGATTCTGAAAAGACTATTTCCAACCTACTGAATTAAAAGAAGGGTTTAACTTTATGAGTTGAATCCACGCATCCAAACTAGATTCACAGATAGCTTCTTTTTAGTTTTTGTCTGGGGATACTTGGTTTTACCCATGGACTGCAAAGGGCTCCCAAATGTCCCTTCTCAAATACTCCAAAAAGAGTGTGTCCAACCTGATGAATCAAAAGAAAGATTTAACTCTCTAGGACGAATACACACATCACAAAATTATTTCACAGATAGCTTCTTTCTAGTTTTTATCTGGTGATATTCGTTTTTTTCCCATAGCTCTCTATTGGCTCCCAAATGTCCCTGCACAGATTCTCCAAAAAGACTGTTTCCAACCTGGTGAGTCAAAAAAAGGATTGAAGTCTGTGAGCTGAATCAAGACACCAAAATCAGTTCACAGATAGATTCTTTCTAATTTTATGTGGGGATATTCGACTTTTCCCATATACCTCAATGGACTTCCAAATGTCCCTTCACATATTCAACAAAGTGTTTCCAACCTGGTGAATCAAAAGAAAGGTTTAACTCAGTGAAATAAATCCACACATCCCAAGCATTTCACAGATTGATTCTTTTGAGATTTTGTCTGGGATATTCGGATTTTCCCTTTAGACTTCAGTGTACTCCCAAATGTCAATATGCAAATTATCCAAAAAAAGTGTTTCCAACTTGCAGAATACAAGGAAAGTTTAAAATATGTGAGATGAATCAACATATCACACAGTAGATTCACAGATACCTTCTTTTCGGTTTTCTCTGGGAATATTCAGTTTTCCCCACAGGCCTCAATAAGATCTCAAATGTCTCTTTGCAGATTCTACAAATTTTCAGAAGAAAATTTAACTCTGTGGGATGAATCCACACACTACTAGGCAGTTTCACAGATAGCTTCTTTCTACTTTTACCTGGGTATATTGGTTTTCAACATAGGCCTCTTTGAGTGCTCAAATGTATTCAGAGATTCTCCAAAAGAGTGCTTTCAACCTGCTGAATCAAAAGAAAGATTTTATTCTCTGACACGAATCCAAACATGGCAAAGCCGTTTCACAGATAATGCCTTTTACTTTTATCTGGGGATATTGAGTTTTCCCATAGTCTTCAATACATTCCCAAATGTCCTTTTGCAGATCCTACAAAAGAGTTTTCCAACATGGTGAATCAGAAGAAAATTTAACTCTGTGAGATGAATCCATACATCATTAAGCAGTTTCACAGATAGTTTTAATCTAGTTTTATCTGGGGATAATCTGCTTTTCCCCATAGGCCTCTTTGAGTACTAAATGTCCCTTTGCAGAATCTCCAAATATAGTGTTTCCAATCTGCTGGATAAACAGAGCTGTTTTACTCTCTGAGATGAATCCACACATTGCTAAGCAGATTCACAAATAGGTTCTTTCTAGTTTATATCAGGGATATTCCATTTTACTCCATAGACCTCATTGGGCTCCCAAATGCCCCTTTGCAGATTTTACAAAAAAGTTTTCTAACCTGTTGATTCAAAGAAAGGTTTACTTCTGTGAAATGAATCCACACATCACAAAACAGTTTAACATATAATTTCATTTTAGTTTTTTCTGGATATATTCTGGTTTTCCTTTATGTCTCAATGGACACCAAAATGTCCCTTCACGGATTCTCCAAACAGAGTGTTTCCAACCTTCTGAATCAAAAGAAAATTTTACTCTGTGAAATGAATCCACATATTACAAAGCAGTTTCACAGATAGCTTCTTTCTAGATGTGGTCTTGCTGTATTTCAAATTTCCCCATAGGCCTCCCTGGGCTCTTAAATGTCCCTTTGCAGAGTCTCCAAAAGAGTGTTTCTAACCTAATGAATCAAAAGTAAAACTTACCTCTTTGAGATGAATCCACACATCATAAAGCAGTTTCCCAGATAGTTTCTTTCTAGTTTTGTCTGGGGATATTCAGTTTTTTAAAGCCTCAATGGGCTCAAAATGTCCCCTCACAGATTCTCCATAAAGAGGACTTCCAACCTGCTAAATCAAAAGAAAGTCTTAAGTCTGTGAGATGAATCCACACATCACAAAGCAGTTTACAAAGACCTTCTTTTTACTTTTTATTTATCTATATTCCTTTTTCCCAAAAGGACTCAATGGGCTCTCAAATGTACCTCAGCAAATTCTTAAAAAAGAGTGTTTCCAACCTTCTGAATCAAAAGAAAGGTTAAATTCTATGAGATGAATCCACAAATGACAAAGCCATTTCACAGATAGTTTCTTTCTAGTTTTTGTCTGGGGATATTCAGTTTTTCCCATAGGCCTCTTTGGGCTCATAAATGTCCCTTTGCAGATTCTCCAGAAAGAGTGTTTCCAACGTGCTGAATCAAAGGATAGTTTTAGTTCTTTGAGATGAATCCGCAAATCACAAAGCAGTTTTACAGGTAGGTTCTTTTTAGTTTTGCCTGGGGATATTTTGTTTTTCCCTCTAAGCCTCAATGGGCTACCAAATATCCCTTCACCAATTCCCCAAAAAGAGTGATTCCAACCTGCTGGATAAAGACGAAATTTTCGCTCTGTGAGATGAATCCACACTCTCAAAGAGTAGTTTCAAAGGTAGTTGTTTTCCAGTTTTTATCTGAAGTATTCTGTTTTCACCCATAGGCCTCAGTGAGCTCCCAAATGTACCCTAGCTGATTCTACAAAAACAGTGTTTATCACTGCCTGATCAAAAGAAATTTTAATTCTGTGAGATGAAACCATACATCACAAAGCAGTTTCACAGATAGCTTTTTTTCTAATTTTTACCTGTGTATATTCTCTTTTTCCCCATATGCCTCAATGTGCTCACAAATGTTCCTTCACAGATTCAAATTAAAGTGTTTGCAGCCTGCTGAATCACAAGAAAGTTTTAACTCTGTGAGATGAAACCATCCATCAAAATGCAGTTTCAAGTATAGCTTCTTTCTAGTTCTTATCTGGAATATTCTGTTTTGCCCCGTAGGCCTCAAAGGGTTCCCAAATGTCCCTTCACGGACTCTCCACAAAGAATGTTTCCAATCTACCTCTTGAATAAAGAAAAAAGGTTTTAATTTGCAAGATAGATCCACATATCCAAAAGCAGTTTTTTCTAGCTTTTATCTGGCGATAATGGTTTTTTCCATAAGCCTCAATGGACTCCCAAATGTCTCTTCACAGATTCTACCAAAAGATTTGCTAATCTGCTGAATCAAAAGAAAACTGTAACATTGTGAGAACAGTTTACACACAACAAAATGGTTTCACGGATAGCTTCTTTCTAGTTTTTACAAGGGGATATTCATTTTTTTTTCTTATAGGCCTCAATGGGCCTCCAATATCCCTTCAGAGATTCTTCCAAAAGAGTTTACCACCTGCAAAATCAAAAGAAAGGATTAACTCTGTGACCTGAATCCATTCATCACTAAGTAGTTTCTCAAACAAGTTCTTTCTAGTTTTTGTTTGGAGATACTCACTTTTCCCCTTAGACCTCAAAGGTCTCCCAAATGTTCCTTCTCAGATTGTCCAAAAAAAGTGTTTGCAGCCTGCTGAGTCAAAAGAAAAATTTAACCACGAGAGATGAATTGACACATGACAAACCAGTTTCACAGATAGCTTCCTTCCAGTTGTTATCTGGAGATATTCCATTTTTCCCCATAGGCCTCAATGGGCTCCCAAATGTCCCTTCACAGATTCTATAAAAAGAGTGATTCAAACCTGCTGAATTGAAAAAAATCGTTTAACTCTGAGAAAGAAATCCACACTTCACAAAAGCTGTATCACAGATAGCTTTTTTGTAGTTTTTATCTGGGGATATTTGTTTTTTTTCCCATAGGTATGAATGGACTCCCAAACGTCCCTCCACAGATTCTCCAATAACAGTGTTTCCAACATGCTGAATCAAAAAAGAGGTTTAACTCTGTGAGATGATTGTACACATCAAAAAAAAGTTTCACAGATAGCTTCTTTCTAGTTTTTATCTGGGAATATTTGGTTATTTCCCATAGGCATCAGTGGGCTCTGAAATGTCCCTTAGCAGATTTTCCAAAAAGTGGTTTCCAACCTGCTTAATCAAAAGAAAGGTTTAACTGTGTGGGATGTATCCACAAGTTATAAGGCAGTTTGATAAATATCTCCTTTCTAGGTTTTATCTGATGATATTCTGTTTTTCCCCATAGGGATCAATGGGTTCCCAAATGTCCTTCTGCAGATTCTCCCAAAAGAATGTTTCCTACATGTTGAATCAAAACAACAGTTTAACTCTGTGAGACAATTCCACACATTGCAAAGCAATTTCACAGATAGCTTCTTTCCAGTTTTAATCTGGGGTTATTCTGTTTTTCCCTAATGCCTCATTGGGTTCCTATGTGTTTCTTTGCAGATTCAACAAAAAGAGTGTTTCCAACCTCCTGGATCAAAAGAAAATTTGAACTCTGTGAGATGAATCCACATGTCACAAAGAAGTTTCACATGTAGCTTCTTTCTAGCTTTTATCTGAGATATTCAGTTATGATCCATAGACCATAAAGGATTCTCAAATACTCTCAAATATCCCTTCAAGGATTCTCAAAAAGAGTGTTTCCAACCTGCTGAATCAGAAGAAAGTTTTACCTCTGTGACATAATTCCACACATCGCAAATCAGTTTCACAGACAGCTTCTGTCTAGTTTCTATCTGGGAATATTCAGCTTTTCCCCATAGACCTCAGTAGGCTTCCATTATCCCTTCTCCAATTCTCCAAAATCAGTATTTCCAACTGCTAAATCAAAAGAAAGGTTTACGTCTGTGAGATGAATCCACACATCACAAAGCCGTTTCATTGGTAGTTTCTTTCAAGTTTCTCTCTAAGAATATTAGATTTTTCTTCATAGGCCTCAATGGGCCACAAAATGTCCTTTCACAGATTCTACAAAAGAGTGTTTCCAACCCGTTTAATCAAAAGAAAAATTTAACTCTGTGAGACGAATCCACTCATTACAAAGCAATTTTACAAATAGCTTCTTTATAGTTTTTGTCTAGGGATATTTCCTTTTTCCCAAATGCCTCAATGGCCTTGCAATGTGTCTCTTTGTAGATTCTACAAAAAGAGTGTTTTGAAACTGCTGAATCAAATGAAAGTTTAACTATTTGAGATGAATTGACACATCACAGAGGTGTTTTACAGATCGCTTCCTTCTAGTTTTTATCTGGGGTTATTTGGTTTTACCCATAGACCACAATGAACTCCCAAATGTTTCCAAATGGCTGAATCAAAAGAAAGGTTTCCCTCTGTGAAGATACTCCACATATTGTAAAGCAGTTTCACAGATAACTTCTTTCCAGTTCTTACCTGGGAATATTCAGTTTCTCATCAACTCATTTCAAAGCAGTTTCAGATAGAGCTTCTTCTAGTTTTCATCTGGGAATATTCTGTTTTTCCCTATAGGCCTCACTAAGCTCCCAAATGTCCCTTCACAGATTCTCCAAAAAGATTTTACCACCCTGCTGAATCAAAAGAAAATTTTACTCCTGTGAGATGTATCCACACATCACAAAGCAGTTTGATGGATAGCTTCTTTCTAGTTTATATCTGGGGATATTCAGTTTTCTCCATGGGCCTCATTGTACTCCCAAATGTCCCATTTCAGATTCCCCAAAAAGAGTATTTCCAACTGCTGAATCAAGAGAAAGATTTAACTGTGTGATATGAATGTTTAACTCTGTGATATGAATCCAGACATCACAAAAGAGTTTCACAGAT
>NW_016823944.1:0-1750 GCF_001698545.2 Rhinopithecus bieti | reverse complement strand
TTTTTTTTTAGTTTTTATCTGGGGATGTTAGTTTTTTTCCCATAGACCTCAATGGGCTCACAAATATCCTTTCACAGATTCTCCAAAAAGAATGTTTTCAACATGCGAAATCAAAAGAAAGGTTTAATCCTTTGAGATGAATCAACACATCACAAAGCAGTTTCAGATAGAGCTTCTTTCTAGTTTTTATCTGGGAATATTCTGTTTCTCCCCATAGACCTCATTAAGCTCCCAAATGTCCCTTCAAAGATTCTCCATAAAGAGTTTTACCACCCTACTGAATCAAAAGAAACCTTAAATGTTGTAAGATGTATCCACACATTACCATGTAGTTTCACAGATAGCTTCTTTCTAGTTTTTATCTTGTTATATTTGGTTTTCTCCATAGTCCTCAATGTGCTCCCAAATGTCCCTTCACAGATTCCCCAAAAAGAGTGTTTCCAAAATGCTGAATCAAGAGAAAAGTTTATCTGTGTGACATGAATCCAAACATCACAAAGAAGTTTCAAGGATATCTTTTTTTCTAGTTTTTATCTGGGGATATTCTGTTTTGCCCCGTAAGCTTCAGTGGTCTCCCAAATGTCATTGCAGAGTCTGCAAAACAAGTGATTCCAACGTGTCAAATCAAAAGGAAAGTTTAACTCTGTGAGATGAATCCACAGACCACAAAACAGTTTCATAGATATCTTCTTTCTAGTTTTTATGTCTGGATATTCGGGTTTTCCCCAAAAGTTTCAAAGGGCTTTCAAATGTCCCTTCACACATTCTGCAAAAAAATGTTTCCAACCTGCTTAATCAAAAAACAAAAAAGTTTTAACTCTGTCAGATGAATACACACATCACAAAGCAGTGTCACGGATAGTTCCTGCAAAGTTTTATCTGGGAATATTCAGTTTTCCCCATAGTCCACAGTGGGCTCCCAAATGTCCCTTCACAGATTTTCCAAAAGAGTGACTCCAACCTGACGAATCAAAAGAAAGTTTTAATACTGTGAGATGAATCCACACATCAAAATTCAGTTTTACAGATAGCTTCTTTGGAGTTTTTATCTGGAAATATTCTGGTTTTACCCATAGACCTCAATAAACTCCTAAATATCCCTTTGCAGATTCTCAAAAAACAGTGTTTCCAGTTTGCTGAATAAAAAAGAAGGTTTATATCTTTGAGATGAATCCACACTTCACAAAGCAGTTTCACAGATAGTTTCTTTCTAGATTTTATTGGCGGATATTTGTTTTTGCCCAGGCCTCAATGGACTCCAAAATGTCCTTTCACAGATTCTCCAAAAAGACTTTTTCCAACCTCCTGAATCAAAAGACAGGTTTAACACTGTGAGATGAATCCACACAGCACAAAGCAGTTTCACAGATAGCTTCCTTCTAGCTTCCATCTGCAAAATTTGGTTTTTCACCATAGGCCTCAAAAGTCTCCCAAATGTACATTTGCAGATTCTACAAAAAGAGTGTTTTCAACCTACTGAATCAAAACGTTAAAACAGTGAAATGAATCTACAAATCACATAGTAATTTCAGTGATAGCTTTTTTCTAGTTTTATCTGGGAATATTCTGTTTTATCCATAGACCTCAATAAGTTCCCAAATGTCCCTTTGCAGATTCTCCAAAAAGAGTGTTTCCAATCTGCTGAATCAAAAGAAATGTTTAATTGTGTGAGATGAATCCACACATCCCAAAACAGTTTTACAGAGAGCTTCTTTGTAGTTTTTATCTGGAAATATTCTGGTTTTACCAA
>NW_016823943.1:0-3714 GCF_001698545.2 Rhinopithecus bieti | reverse complement strand
TCTGGAAGGGGAACATCACACACCGGGGCCTATCATGGGGAGGGGGGAGGAGGAGAAATTGGATTGGGGAGTTATACATGATATAAATGATGAATTGATGGGTGCTGACGAGTTGATGGGTGCAGCACACCAACGTGGCACAAATATACATATGTAACAAACCTGCACGTTATGCACATGTACCCTAGAACTTAAAGTATAATTAAAAAAAAAAAAAGACAAGAAGGAATCATCCTGAGAAAGTTCTTTGTGGTGTGTTAACTCATCTCCTAATGTTACACCTTTCTATTCAAGGGGCAGTTTGCTAACACTGTTTTCATGAAATCTGTAATATTCTGGAGTGCATTGAGGCCTATAGTGAAAAAGTAAATATCCTCATGAAAAAATTCGAAGGAAACTTTCAGAGAAACCGCTTTGTGCTGTGAGAATTCATCTTACAGAGTTACGCCACACTTTTCATTGAGGAGCTTGTTTACACTTTTTTCGTTGTATCTGCAATAGGGTATTTGGGAGCATTTTGAAGCCTATGGTGACATAGGAAATATGCCCAGATCAAAACCAAAAAGAAGCTTTCTGTGAAACTGCTTTGTGATCTGTGAATTCATCTCACTGAATAACACTGTTCTTTTCATTAAGACGTTTTCTAACACTTTTCGTTTGATCTGCAATTGGATATTTGGGAGTGCATTGAGGAATATGGTGAAAAAGGAAATATCTTCAGATAAAAACTAGAAGGAATCTTTCTGAGACACTGCTTTGTGATGTGTGAATTGATCTCACAGAGTTACACTGTTCTTTGCATTGAGAAGTTTGCTTACACTGTTTTCTTGGGATCTGAAATCTGTTATTTCTGAGCACATTGAAGCTTATGGTAACAAAGTAAATATCCTCATGTGAAAACCAGAAAGATGATTTCTGAGAAGCTGCTTTCTGCTGTGTTAATTCACCTCACAAAGTTACACGATTGCTTTCTTGGAGCAGTTCAGTAACACTGTTTTTAGTGCATCTGAGAAGGGATATTTTGGACCGCATTGCAACGTATGGTGACAAAGGAAATATCCTCAGATAAAATCTAGAAAGAAGCTTTCTGAGAAAGTCGTTTGTGATGTGTGAATTCATCTCACAGAAATACACCTTTTTTTCATGGTGCAGTTTGCTAACACTGTTTTCGTGGAAAGTGCAAAGGGATATTTGGGAGCGCTTTGAGGCCTGCCTTGAGAAAGGAAGCATCCACTGATAAAACTAGAAATAAGCTTTTGATAAAATGCTTTGTGTTGCGTGAATTCATCTAACAGAGTTACACCGTTCCTTTCATAGAGTAGTTTGCTAACACTGTTTTCATGGAATCTGCAAAGGACTATTTGGGAATGCTTTGAGGCCTATGGTGGTTAAGAAATAGAAGTTTTGTGAGAAACTGATTTATGATGTGTGAATTCATCTCACAGAGTTGCACCTTTCTATTCATTAAGCAGTTTGGTAGCACTTTTTTTGGGGAATCTGCAAAGGGATTTCTGGAGCTCATAGAGGCCTATGGTGGAAAAGGGAATAACTACAGATAAAAACTGGAGAGAAGATTTTGAGAAACTGTTTTGTGATATGTGTATTCACCTCATATTCACCTCATAGAGATAAACAATTTTGTTGATTGAGCTGTTTTACATCACTGTTTTTGTGGTGTCTGAGAAGTGATATTTGGGAGCTTATTAAGGCTGATGGTTGAAAAGTGAATATACACAGATAAAAACTATAAAGGAGCTTTCTGAGAAATTTCTTTGTGATGTGTGAATTCATCTCCCAGAGGTAAACCATTCTTTTCATTGAGTACTTTGGTAACCCTGTTTTTGTGGTATGTACAAAGGGATATTCGGAGTGCAGGGAAGCCTATAGTGAAAAGTAAATACCCTCAGGTAAAACTAGAAGGAAGCTTTCTGAGAGACTGTTTTGTGATGGGTGAATTCATCTCACAGAGTTAAATTTTTATTCTCATTGAGCAGTTTGTTAGCACTCTTTTTGTGGAATATGCAAGGGATATTCAGGAGCGAACAGAGGCCAATGTTGGTAAAGGAAATATCTTCAGGTGAAACAGGAGAGAAAGTTTCTGATAACTCCTTTGTGATGTGTGCGTTCATCTCATAGAGGTAAAGCTTTCTGTTGAGAGAGCAGTTTGGCATCACTGTTTTTGTGGTGTCTGACAAGGGATAATTGGGAGTGCATGGAAGATGATGGTGAAAAGGAAATATCGTGAGATTAAAACTAGAAAGAAGTTTTCTGAGAAATTTCTTTGGGATGCGTGCATTCATTTCACAGAATTCCACGTTTACTTTCTTTGAGCAGTTTGGTAGCACTGTTTTTATGGAATCTGCAAAGGGATATTCGGGTACTCCTAGAGGCCTGTTGTGAGAAAGGAAATAACTTCAGATGAAAACTGAAGAGAAGCTCTTTGAAAAACGGTTCTGTGATGTGTGTATTCATCTCATGGAGTTTAACCTTTTTTTATTTCAGTTGTTCGTCCTCGCTGTTTTTGTGGTATCTGCGAGGAGTTATTTGAGAACACATTGAAGCCTACGGTGAAAAGGAAATATCCTCAGATTTAAACTTTCTAGTTTTAAGCTTTCTGAGAAACTGCTTTGTGATGTGTGAATGCATCTCACAGAGTTAAACATTTCTTTTCATTGAGCAGTTTGGTCACACTGTTTTTGTGGAATCTGCAAGGGATATTCAGGAGTGCATAGAGTCCAAAGGTGAAAAGGAAATATCTTCAGGTAAAACTGGAGAGAAGCATTCTGAGAAACATCTCTGTGATGTGTGCATTCATCTCATAGAGTTAAACGTTTCTGTTAAGGGAGCAGTTTGACCTCACTGTTTTTGTGATATCTGAGAAGGAATATTTGGGAGCATATTGAGCCTATGATGGAAAAAAAAAAAAAGCCTTAGATAAATACTGGAAAGAAGCTTCCCAAGAAACTACTTTGTGATGGGTGAATTTATCTTACAGAGTTAAACCTTTCTTTTCATTGCACAGTTTGGTAACATGGTTTTGGGAAATCTGCAGATGGACCACATAGAGGCTAAAAGTGTAAAAAGAGAATTCTTCAGGTAAAACGGGAGATAAGATTTTCGAAAACTCCTTTGTGATGTGTGCATTCATCTCATAGAGCTAAACGTTATTCTTGAGGGAGAACTTTGACATCACTGTTTTTGTGGTATCTGGGAAGGGATATTTGGAAGCACATTGAATCATACGGTGGAAAAGGAAATATCCTAATATAAAAAGTAGAAGCTCCCTTAGAAACCATTTTGTGATGTGTTAAATCATCTCACAGAGTTACATGATTCTTTTCATGGATCAATTTGGTAGCACTGTTTCTGGAGAATCTGACAAGGGATATTTTGCATTGCATTGAAGCCTATGGTAACAAAGGAACTATCCTCAGATAAAAACTAGAAAGAAGCTTTCTGAGCAAGTTATTTGTGATGTGTGAATTTACCTCAGAAAGTTACACCTTTCTTTTCATGGGGCAGTTTGCTAACATTGTTTCCATGGAATATGCAATGGGATATTCTGGAGCACATTGAGGCCTGTAGTGAAAAGTAAATATACTCATGTAAAACCAGAAGGAAGCTTTCTGGGAAACAGCTTTAAGGTATTTAGGAACACATTGAAGCCTATAATGACAAAAGAAATATCCTCAGATAAAATGAAAAGAAGAGGAA
>NW_016823942.1:0-665 GCF_001698545.2 Rhinopithecus bieti | reverse complement strand
AAGGGATATTTTGGATGGCTTTGAAGCCTATGGTGACAAAGGAAATATCCTCAGATTAAAACTGGAAACAAGCTTTCTGAGAAACTGCCTTCTGATGCGTGAATTTGGGCCACAGTGTACAACTTTCTTTACATTGAGAGGGTGCTAACTCTGTTTTTGTGGAGTCTGCTATTTGATATTCTGAGGGCATTGAGTCCTATGGCGAAAAAGGAAATATCCACAAATAAAACCTGGAGAGAAGTTTTCTGAGAAACTGCTTTGTGATGCGGGAATTCATCTCAGTGTGACACTACTCTTTCATGGAGCAGTTTGCTAGCACTGTTTTTCTGGAATCTGAGAATGGATATTTTTGAACTTTGAACCCTATGGTGACAACGGAAATATCCCCAGATAAAACTAGAAAGAAGCCTCTGAGAAACTGCTTTGCCATGTGTGAATTCGTCTCTCAGAGTTACACCTTTCTTTTCATGGAACAATTTACTAATATTGTTTCCGTGGAATCTGCAATGGGTTATTGCAAGTGCCTTGAGTGCTATGGTGAAAAAGGAAATATGCCACTCTTTCATGGAGCAGTTTACTAGCACTGTTCTTGTGGAATCTGAGAAGGGGTATTTTGGATTGGTTTGAAGCCTATGGTGACAAAGGAAAATTCTCAGATAAATACA
>NW_016823941.1:185458-187574 GCF_001698545.2 Rhinopithecus bieti | reverse complement strand
AGTTAAAACTTAAATTTTATTCTACTGGTTTTTCCTATGGAAGCTATATTTGGAAGGCTGAGATTCTCTTAGTGAGCAATATAGTCAATATTAATGTTGTGTTTCCATCTATTAATTTACCATGTTCACCACCTGAAGATGATCAGCTAGCAATAACGCCATTTCCATAAAGGCCAGGGACTTAGTCATTGTTGTTTAACCCATTCTTTAAATCCAAAAGCCCCATTTGCTGATACAATTATAGAACGCGAAATCTCACAGAAACACATATTACTTAGTCACTTGAATAACAAGTTATTTAACACATCAGATCAGAACGGAGGGGGGTACTATGATACAGAGTCTCTAGGGGTGAGGGAAATGAACTGATATGGATATATAAAATGTTCTTCTGGCTAGCTGCCTAGTTATCAGTTTCAAGTTCCCCACAGCATGAATCCTCTGAGGGCTTAAATTGCTGAGTGGAAAAATGGGAACAGTGGTTTCAAGTACACTTCTACT
Source organism: Rhinopithecus bieti (assembly GCF_001698545.2). Lineage (NCBI taxonomy): Eukaryota > Metazoa > Chordata > Mammalia > Primates > Cercopithecidae > Rhinopithecus > Rhinopithecus bieti. The sequence goes on along the minus strand of NW_016823941.1, from coordinate 187,073 downwards.
TTTTTCTGAAATAAATTTCAGTTATTAAAACTCATTCCTTGTAAACTACTACCCCAAAGCTTCAGTGTTTCAAACCCAGTGTCAATAAGATGCAATGGAGAAAAATGATATATTTCCATTGCAAAATTGAAGAAGAGCTACTGAAGGGAGATAAATATATATGAATTCATGTAATTCATAGTTTGAAACATGCATAAAATACAACACTGATTCAAAAGCCCAATCACATCTATTATTACCAGTACATAAAAATTTAGATAAGTACCATAACTTACGTGTATATATGTCTGAGAAAGATAGATGTGTTGGGTTATAAATATAATCTTTTGAAAGGTATGTTTAATATTTATATGTTTTGCTATTATTGGGATCCGAATGACAGTTTTACCAATTAGGGTATGGAAAATGAAGTTTGTCTTAAGACCAAGAACAGATAAGACAGGGAAACTAAAAGGAATACTGCGAATAGGGTTGGGTGAAGGCCAGCTGATACTTGAACTGTTATGCTTTTAGTTATTTTTAATTATTAAATTATGCTGTACACATTCTCTTCTCCATCCATACTCAGTATCTTACAAATGTACCTGTGTGACAAGTATGGCTAAAAATGAATCCCTTATGTCTGCTCTAACGGCCTATCTATTGAGCGATTTAATTGATATATTAACTAATTTAGTTCCATTGGGACATTTTCCTAACTTATTTCTCATTTTTGGAGAAGACTGTCAAAAAATTAGTCCCTATATTTTGAATAAAATTAACATTTTAATGCTTTTAAAATACTAGGTAATACATTTCAAAACACTTAGTTTTCCAGAAGACAGCAAAGTTAACCCCTACTTTAAATGTTAGACATGGGGTCATAAAATGCTGGGGTAGAAGGGATTTTAGAAGTATTAAAGTCAAATTTTAATCTTTTCTTTTAAATTTTTTACCTACTATTTTAATGAAGAGCTATGCAATTCAACATTAGACCATAGTCTTCATGAAGGCAATGACCAAGTCTGTTTCTTTTATAATTACCTGTCCAGCACATTATATAATGACTGATAAACAGCTGTTGAGTGAATAAATGAAGGTACTTAATGAGATTCCTCACATGTTGCTGGCCCTAGGCTAGGAGCCCAAAGATGTACAGTATGATCCTTGCTCTTAGCAACCTCACTTTCTCCGGGAGAAAAAAAATGCATAAGCATGTTGCTACAATATATGTGAAATTTAAGTGTGACAATTTAGCAAGCTTGGTGATCTATGAGAGCACCAACTGTGAGCAGTTTCTTCTGCTTGGTGGGAGTTGGGGGTTGTAGACACCCAGGAAAGACAACAAAGATAGGTAACATTTTGGCTGGTCCTTGAGGGCTGGGTGAAAATTCACCAAGTAGACAATGTAGGGGGATCCAGACAGAGAGAACAGCATTTGCAAAGGCAGATATATATATGTGTGTGTATATATATCGATGTATATATATGTATGTATCTAGGTATGTATGTATATACATATACATACATATATACACACACACATACATACTTTACACGCACACATTCAATACACTCTGCCCATATCACCCCTTTTTCCCAAATATGCCATCATATATATATATATATATATATA
>NW_016823941.1:178193-183196 GCF_001698545.2 Rhinopithecus bieti | reverse complement strand
TTTATGAATGTGCAACAGATTTATGCATGGTAGTTTATGAGTCCTTATTTTTTTTTTCAGCATCTATGCTTAATTTGAATTGATTCTATTTAACCAAGAAAATATGAGAGCTATCCAGGCCCTGGCAGCAAGAATGGATGGGCTGCTCTGTCACCACTGATCCTTCTATCAATATGTTATTATAGTTCCACATTCAATTACCTCTGGGCTCCTGGTAGAGTTTCTCTAGTCCTTCCAAAGGCTGCTCTGTCAGAAATATTCGTACAGTCTCAAGAGTACTCATGATTACAGGTTCTTTAGTTTTCAATTCCCTCTTGAAGGCCTGTGAAAGGAGATGAAAAGAAGTGCTTATTTGGCTTGTGGCATTCTTCTCAAAATTAATCCTGGGTGCTTAGAACTTGTTTATGAAACTCTCAGGTCAATTTCTATCTCTTTTGTTTATACACTGATGGTTATAAAATGATTTTTTAAAAAGGCTACATGGGTCTATCTGTTAATGAGGAAAGCACTTTGTTTGTAAAGCTATTCTGGGGAGATAGGGGGAGCATTCCCAACAGTTAATGCCCTCTCATTGAGATAAGAGTGCTTTGTTTACCTAACCTGACAGCCATACTTGAAATCTACAGGTAAGGTTGCAAGGTATATATTGCAAAGCTCTAGCGTGGCTAATGAAGACTTAAACATACCCAAAATAATGGATATCCAGAATATAACGGGAAGCCTTAAGGGTCATTTACAGGACCTTAGGCTATATTAAAGTATACAATTAATCCAACTGATAATCACCAGTTAATTCTGTCAAAATGTCTGACAAGGTATAAAATAGGTAAGCTAAGTGAAAAGTCTCAATACTTTTGAAAAATAGCCATTACATCATCCATTGTGACCTCTTCGAGAATAGTAGAAATGTTTTGAGCTATTATGGATGTAGGAATTGCAGGCACTAGTTTCTATAAATGAACAGACCTAGAATTAATGTTTAATCTGTAATCTTCCTTTATCCAGGGGATCAAGAGAAAAACAAAATGAATAGTTTCTGCCTTCAAAAAGTTTCTAGATCCAAAGAAGGGAGAAAATTAACAGTAGAAGCAGAGTGGAAACAGTAAGTTCCTACATAATTGAGTGCTAAAAGGATCGCGAGGCATACCATGAGCCTAGAATAACCTAACAGATACTCTGACACCATTGAAAAGAGTTACTGACCCAGGTTCTTTGATCTCAGAAGTGAGGGTATTAATAAAATTATTAAGTGCATGCTACATACATGCTAATATATCTGTTTAACAATAACAGTAATAATATTTGCCCTGATCTAGGGCTTAATTTCTGTAACTTTTTTCAACTCTATCTTACTTTTAGCAATGTTGCCTGCTGAATTTAAGCCCTGTTCTTTCACTGGAGAAAAACAAATTAGCAGTATTCTTCCTCGAAATTCAGATACACCATTATGTTACAGAAGTGTTCCACAGCTGTATTGTATGACACATTTTTTAATAAAATCTTAGTGGTGTTCACCATTCAAAAGAATCCTGAGTCTGATACTTTGCAAAATGATTCATCATCCACAGTTATTTACAACTCAACAGAGAAAGGGAAGGCGTTTGAACCAAAATACTGGAGCTCTGTAAGTAGAATATTAGGATTCAGCCTATAGATAGGGAAGAAATTTCTGAATAATAGGATATTTCTGTACCCTAAAATCATGCTGGATACATGAGTTATTTACTTTGCTTGCATATAAAGCTGATTCTCCTAATATTTCACTTGAAATCTGTGTGTGTGTGTGTGTGTGTGTGTGTGTACAGTTGCTGTACTCTTGTGTGTTTTTTCATACAATTAAGTTTCCCAGATTCAAGTAAATTATCATTACGCCTAGTTCTCTGTTTGGACCTGGCTGGAGGCAATTAATACTGACATTACTAATTATAAAAATAATAATGGCTCCCTCTATTGAACTGTCATGTGTCAGTGGTTGTACTTGAAACTGGAAATACAAAGTTGAATGCAAAACAGCCCTTTCTATATAGGAACTTTTAACATATAATGGAAGAGTCAAACACGTAAATAATTTCAATACAATGTAGACAGTGCTATAGACTTGCACAATATGGGGAAGAAAATCAGGAAAAGCTTCCAGGAGAAGCTAGTAATCATATAGAATTCAAAAGCATGAACATGATTTATTCAAGGAAGAGTATGCTAGAGGACATTCCAAGAAGAGGAAAATGCAAGTGCAGAGACATAGGACATAGAACAGTATGGTATATATTGATATCTCAAGCAGGCCAGTGTTTCTAGAGCATAAAGAACAAGCAGAGGGCATGTCCAAAGATGAAAAAGACACTATCATTATCTGGAAATATATTAGATTTTTAAACCAGAATTTGAAGCTCTGCCTCTCTATGATCATATATGGTCTGCTAAGAGGCTTAGGTGTTGCCTTGAAGGTAATCAGGAATCTTTGAACGGTTTTAACCAAGGGAGTGGCACAGGAAATGTGTGTTTCAAATAGATTTTCCTGATGTAAATACAGAGTATGTATTCGAGAAGAACAGAAATGGAATCAGAGAGATAATGAGGCGATTGTAAGAATTCAGTACAAGATTATGAGGATCTGACTCAGGGCAATGGTACCAGGAAAAATGACAGGGATAGAATAAGGGAGTGTCTAAAAATCTGAAGTGTGAAAATTTGGTGACTGAATAGATACTGGAGAGAAGAGAGAAAAAGAAACAAGAATGACTCTCAGTGTCTAGATTGAGTAGATGAGCAAATGCTGGGTGGAATTCAACTAAGTATGAGGAAATAAACTTCCCTGGATGTCTCAGTTCACCTACAGAATGCTCTAGCCTCCTGAGAAACTTCCCACACCATGGAGATTAGATCTGTAGCGATTTGTCTAGTTCATTTCTCTGATCCAAGAGGGTCAAATGGTTATAGCTCAGGGTAGGTTCCTAAGCTAAACTCTGTGTTGTCAGAAAGACTGGAGTGGGTATCTCTCTAGGTATTTACATTTCAAAAATATGAAACCCAGACCTTGGAGACATTTCTAGATTGTAAAACATGAGACACATAGGGCTAGCTGGTTTCTGGAGAAGCTGGAGTTAGAACTCAGGCGCATTATGTTTCCACAGAGAATCTTTCAGAAGGAGAGAGGGATAGCAGCCTCCTCCTTTATAAGCAGAGGGAAAAGATTTTTCCTAGTCTCCCACTTATGGAGTACCCAGCCACTCAAGTAGGAAAATATTTCATCAGCCTTCATCATGTTGCCCTGTGGGTAAGTCTTTGGGCAAAGGAAGGGCGCAGCAACAATATTTACTGTAAGGTAATTAAATGAAATCTGCCTCTGATTCAGAACCCTTCATGCTCATTCAGGATAAAATTATTGAAGAGCAATATTAAAAACACAACTTGATGGTGTGTGTGGGCGGGAGATGTTCTGTGCATGGGGGACAGAGTAAAGGACTGTGATATGCTCAGCTTGGAAAGCTAATATTCCTTCCACAAGGAAATAATAAAATCTGAGGTTTGAGGAGAAAAAAAAAATATTTAGGAGTTATTTTCTCATTCAGCTCATACACATTGAGTGCCTACATATCAAATTTTAATGGGCAAAGAGAGGAACGGGATCTCTTGAGAGCCCGAAAAGGAACAAATAGGTGGAGAGATTAGGGGAAATGAGGAGTGTAGAAATTTCAAGGAGAGAGTGAGAATTTTGAGAGGAAGAGGGTGACCAAGTGTGCCCAATGAAACATTGAAGTAAAGTAAGATCAGTATTGCAGAGTGTTCACTAGATGTGGTGAGAGCAATTTCAGTGGAGGGCAGAAGCCTCAGAAGTAGGTCTAGCTGAGCAGCGAGTGGAAGAAGGAGTAGGTATTTCAAGTGAAAATTAAATGTTCAGTTTTCTTTTTCTGACAAGGAAAAGAGGAAGACAGGACAGGAGGACAGAGAAGACAACAAGATAAAGGGATAAGAAGTTCTTTTTAGCATAGGAATGATTTGAACCTAGAGTGAAAGATGGAAGCTAGCAGTAGGGTAACCAACCATCTTGGTTTGCCCAACACTGAGTTTTTCAGGATGAGAGACTTTCGATGTTAAAACCAGGATAGTCTCAGGAAAATTGGACAGTCTCAGGAAAACCAGGAAAGTTGGTCACCCTAGCAGAGAAAGATATATGTTACGACCTTGACAGAAGGTGGAGATAATTGTTGGAACAAGGTCTGTAAAATAAGGAAATGGATCTTAAAGGTCTTATCAAACTTTAAAAGTCCAAGGCACTATTTGATGATATAATTCCATTGTTAAAACTGGACAGTAAATAATTCAAAGCTAAGGACCATCCATTGTGAGAGACCACTTGTTTGCCCATCGAGTTGTTGCCAAGGGCTTAGATCCACCACAGCTGCACAGTTCATTTCTTACATATGAGTCATTGAGGATTAAAATGGGGCTAAAGAAAAGACAAAGAAAGTTCTGTTATTACAAAGACATAAGCACCATTATTTTCACATTGTTGTCTGAAACTAAGAAAAGAAAGTGCATGGAAGAGAGGGTTAAGTGATTGTATCTTTAGAATTTCAAAAGATTCAGATTAAATACAAAAGGATAAAACTCCCACAAAAAGAGAGAAATAGTTGGTTCAAGGAGGTCAGAGGATAAAGAAAATAGTAATAATTCTTATTATGTGGGAAAAAACTATAAATAATAATATGTAATTTTAAATATGGTTATATGTAAGATCCTCCTTAATTTAGTCACTTAACAAACTTCAAGCAACTACTATGTATCAGACACTGCTCTAGGCAATGAACATCTGTGGTCTTTGTAGCATGGAGCTGAAAACAAATGGCTTTATATAGTAAAAAAGCAATGTAGAATTTGCATTAAAATAATGGAAAATCAATTGTTCAGTATCTAATAACTCACCATAAACTGCATGTTGTAATATAATTTATTGCATTTTAAAAGAAAGAAAAGTGAAGACTTTAAAAAAAAAAAAAAAG
>NW_016823941.1:171568-176802 GCF_001698545.2 Rhinopithecus bieti | reverse complement strand
GAGTAGCTAGGACTACAGGCATGCACCACCAAGCCCCGCTAATTTTTTTGTATTTTCAGTAGAGACGGGGTTTCACTGTGTTGGGCAAGCTGGTCTCAAACTCCTGACCTCAGGTGATCCACTTGCCTCGGCCTCCCAAAGTGCTGGGATTACAAGTGTGAGCCACCACACCCAGCCATTGATTATTTTTTTCTGCCCCTCTTGCTTCCTGCTTATATTATAAAAATATCTAATAATGCTATAAATAGAAGTAGCTCAGAACCATGTGTGGAGGGGATGAAAGGTGAAATATTGATCTGCTTCATGAGAGGAACAAGATGAGAACTCTAGACACAGGTAATGACATGACAGGGAGAAAAGCTATCTTGCTTTCTCCTAGGGACAGTGGATTTAGGATCATATTACTATGGATGTGAGTAAAAGCCCATGCTTTTCAAAACACAGATGTCTTTCAATCATGTACAGCTTGCCTGGTACTGAATTTTACCTATATTCATATTGAAATGGTAAATTTGTGTTTTTCAGAATAAAATCTGATGGAATGACTAGAAATACTACCCATATTTGTAAGCAGAACTTTCCAGAATCATCCTGGGAGGCAGGCTGAAGTGGTGAAAAGAGCACTGTTCTGAGTGGTAGGAGCCTTGGGCTTCAAGCCTGGGCTGGGCCAGAACCTGGCTGCAGTGATCCAGAAAAGGTGATAAACTCTTCCTGCTCTTATGTGTCCTCATTTGTAAAATGTGGGCATTTGCTAAAACCTTAACTAAGTTCTAACATCCAGTTCTCGTATACTATAATCAATTTGTTAAGATCATTAATTGACCACAGGCCTGTTCTATGGTGGCAGTTTGAGAGTCTCTGCTAAGCATCATTATTATTGATGCTTAAAAACCACAGCCATAGCTTGGCATATAGTAAACGCTCAATAAACATTGTTGACTCAAATACAGAACACCCAGTTAGAACACCAGAGTGTGTAATATGTAGGCCAAGTTGATTTAGATGCAAAACAGGCTTGCAGGTGAAAGCCTGGACTCACGAATCATAAGAGAAAAAATTAATGCTGTAAATTGGGAAAAATGGACAGATCTTATTCTAGGTCTACTCATGTTCCAGATCCAAAGCTGAGTGTCACTGCTGAGTCACTGTGCGGAATTTCCTCAAGAAGTGGTTCTATTAGCATTGCCTTCTTCAACCTAGTGATTTCTTAAAGGAGATTTTCATGTCCAAACACTCAGAAGTTCCATGGTTTGAACTGCTGCTTGGGGCTTTTCCTGTAGTCTGCAAGATTAGGTAGGAGATGAGAGGACACTAGACAGACTGAAATGTAGGATGATCCAACAGTTCTGTTCATTCAACAAATGCATACTGAGCAGGCATAGAACAAGATGTTACCACAGTCATATCTGTAACTTGATCTGTATTTAATAGTTTTGCCATCTTATATCATCATTCTTGTTCCTGTATTATTTCTACCTTATTTTTATGTCTCCTGTATTGTTTCTATGTCTGACAAGAAAGTTGCTGAATATATTCTGTCACCAAAAGGACCTTCTTTATTTTAAGAGCCACTATATTTATTGAGTCTCAAACACATAAAAAATATTTTATCAAATGCTCACTTCGGGACAAGCAATGCTCAATTAACTTAATAGTGAGGTCTTGGAAAAGGGCAAGGAATCCAGAAATGTACATGGCAGGGTGGCAAGAATATTGTCCCCAAGAATCTGAAGCAAATTCATAGGGGTTCATGGAAGAAAAGAATTTGAAGAAAGAGGCAATGGAGCAAACAACAGAAAGAGAGGTTTCCCTTAATATTCATTTGAGACAGCTAGTATTACAGAAGTTATGAACATGGATATCTGGGCTACAAAGAAAAGGCCATAATCATCTTTTCTTATTGAGATAAGAACACTTAATATGAACTTTACCCTGTTAACACTGTTTTTTTTTTTGTTTTGTTTTGTTTTTGAGACGGAGTCTCGCTGTGTTGCCCAGGCTGGAGTGCAGTGGCGCCATCTTGGCTCACTGCAAGCTCCGCCTCCCGGGTTCACGCCATTCTCCTGCCTCAGCCTCCCGAGTAGCTGGGACTACAGGTGCCTGCCACCACGCCTGGCTAATTTTTTGTATTTTTAGAAGAGATGGGGTTTCACCGTGTTAGCCAGGATGGTCTTGATCTCCTGACCTTGGTTAACACATTCTTAAGTGCACAAATCGGTATTGTTAACTATAGGCACAGTGTTATACAGCAGCTCTCTAGAACTTTTTCATCTTGCATAACTCAAACTTTATATCCACTGAGCAACAACTCCCCCTTACAATGTCTGGCAACCATTTTTCTACTCTGTGCTTCTATGAGTTCGACTACATAATCATCTAAATAAGATGAAAAAAAGCCCTGCCTTATTTTCACTCCACTTCTGAATAAAAGTGAAGATAAGGGATTGAAGTATCAGATACATCCAGCCATTGTTTCAGATAGTCAACAACATGAACAATATTAATTTATAAATGAGATTGAATAAATTTGATGTAAAATTGAAAAGTAAATGAACATATTTCAGGCCTGAAATTTTTTTTAAAATCTAATTATATTCAGTGAAAAACCATTTTTGAGTGTTTAAGGGGAAAATGTGTTTAACAAACTCTGTGTTGAGATTTATTTTCTGGAAATCTTTGAAAACAAAATTGTATTCTCTGAGATAAAGGGCATGGGCTAGAATAGTCCAGCCTACTTGCAGGTCTGTGATACTATGGAGGAATAGTTTAGTGCGCACACAGCATCTTGAACAGCTGTTTGACTCTCAATTCTAAGGCTGGGCTGCTTCCAACAATCACTGGGGAAGTTACTTCCTACTGACAATAATGTTGTTAAGTTCTGAGCTGACCTTGAAAGATCACTGGTGAAAACTCATAGGGAATTAGGTCTTAGGTCATTGAGCCTAAACTTTAAGATTTGGAAATTACTTCTGAAATGATAGTAAAAATGGATGGATTATTCGGAAACCCTGTGACAAATTAATTTGTATATGTTCTCAAGATACTGAGCCAAAATTTGAGGTTGTCAAGTATAAGTGGTAAATAATTTCTGAATCATACCCTTTGTGTCTGTCTATCAACATAATCCAAAAATGGAACCCTAGTTCGTTCTAAGCATATACCCTCAAACATGATCATTCCCAAGTCTTTCTCAGATGGCAACATCATTATTTTATTTGTTCAAGCCACTGACCTCAGAATTATCCTTGACTCTTTGCTTCCTCTCAAACTCCACGTTCTATCTATCTTAAGTTCTATCAATTATACCCTCCAAATATATCTTGGATCAAATAATTATTCACCATATCTATCATTTCCACTCTAGTTCAAGTAATCATTTCCTTCCGAGATGACTTCACCACCCTCCTTTTTCTGTGTCTTCAGTATGGCTCTTTTTATAGTCAATTCTCCATAGCAGCAAGAGTCAACTTCTAAACACATAAATCAGATCACATCATCCCTGCTGAGAGCATTCCAGTGATGTCTCCTTACACACAGAATAAAATCCACCTCCAAACTATGGCCTGCAAGACCATTCATTATCTGGCCTTTCCCTCTTTCTAGAACCTATCACTGTCTACTGATCTTATTTCCCTTGAGATACACAGCCCATCTTGCTATTTCTGCAATACTCTAAACCTGTTCTTACCATTGGGTTTTTGAATTTGGTGCTTCTTCTGCCTAGAATCCTCTTCATTCAAGGTCTCTGAATGGTTCACTCACTCACACAGGTTTTGTTTGTTTGTTTGTTTGTTTTGAGACAGGGTCTTATTCTGTCACCCAGGCTGGAGCGCGGTGGCACAATCTTGGCTCACTTCAACCTCCGCCTCCTGGGTTCAAGTGATTCTGGTACCTCAGCCTCCTGGGTAGCTGGGATTACAGGCACACATCACCACGCCCAGCTAATTTTTGGTAGAGACATGGTTTCACTATGTTGGCCAGGCTGGTTTCGAACTCTTGATGTCCAGGGATCTGCCCGTTTCAGCCTCCCAAAGTGCTGGGATTACAGGCATCAGCCACAGTACCCAGCCTCACACAAGTCTTTACCCCAAAATAACCTCCTCACATAGGCCAATACTCCTCAATCTTTCTCTATTCATGCTTTGCTTATTTTCTCTTCATAGCACTTACTACCCGACATACTTTCATGTATTAATTTATTGGTTTACTATGTATTTCTGTCACTAAAATCTAAACATCCATGGGGTAGAGACTCATTTTGTTCACTAACATATGCTTAACATAGAGTAGGCTCTTCAAAATAAATTTCTTGAAAGAATCAATAAATTCTAGGAATCTGAGTTATGGCATAATTTTCCTAAAATAATTTTTTTGGGGGGCAAAAGGAAGAGCACAGAAAAGATCAAGGGATCATTTGTAATTAAATGAATAATGTGTATGAAAGTGCTTTGTAAAGGCAAAATACTACACAAATACTATTTTAAAGAGTATTTGTCAGGACATCAAAATATTTTGACAAAGTGAGACAGAAGACTTTGGTAGAGAAGTCAGTTTGTAAATTATTCACATCTCATCTTGTTACAGTCATTAAAGAAAAGCAGCAATTCCTAGATGACTCAGTTCTTCAGTTTTGATGATAAAGCTAGTTTTCAGAAGACTTAGACTTAGTTTTCAGAAGACTCAAATGCCTAGAAATGCAGTTCTAAAAATAATTTTTAAGTCATTTCTATTCAGCATCCCTAAATATGACTGCATAGGATATCAAACTTATACAAAAATGATGAAGAATAGATAAAAAAGATGCCTATTTCCTCCAACGTGGCTAAAAAGACATCTTAGAGTAGATATAACTAACTGTCAAGTGGTTTAGAAACTGTAAGAGGCCAGGTCATTGAATGTTAGAATGAATCACTCTGGCCAGACGCAGTGGCTCACACCTGTAATCACAGCACTTTGGGAGGCCGAGGCGGGTGGATCATGAGGTCAGGAGATCGAGACCATCCTGGCTAACATGATGAAACCCTGTCTCTACTAAAAATACAAAAAATTTAGCCGGGCGTGGTGGCAGGCACCTGTAGTCCCAGCTACTCGGGAGGCTGAGGCAGGAGAATTACTTGAATCCAGGAGGCGGAGGTTGCAGTGAGCCGAGATTGCGTCACTGCACTCCAGCCTGGGCAACAGAGCGAGACTCTATCTTAAAAATAAAAATAAAAAAAATAAAAAAAGAATGAATC
>NW_016823941.1:163072-171472 GCF_001698545.2 Rhinopithecus bieti | reverse complement strand
GCTAGGCTCTAGGGTCTTGGAGGTGAACAAGACAAAATCTCTGCCTTTTTCACTCAGAGCTTAGTAGAGAAGATAGAAATGTAAGTAAAAATAAAACAAAACAAAACAAAAAGAAATTATTGGTCATCGTTGGAGGATGCTAGTGAACAACTTGTTAGTATAAAAATTGGTAAAATTGAAACATGCATTTTGCTTGTTCAATATGAAAGGTATACTGAGTACCAAAATAGGAGACAAGTGCAAAACATTTTTTTTCATAGACCTACCCCAGTGAATAAATGAAGAAGGGATGGTAGAGATAGGCAATTATTACACTGTAACCCCTAGCCACTGATCATGAACAGCTATTAAACATCACACAAAAGAGAAAACAAGGCATTATATACCAACTCCTGATGATGGAAGAATACACGAACGCCTGTGAAGCAGTCTTGCCAAAAAAAAAAAAAAAAAAAAAAAAAAAAAAAAAAAAACAAATACGATCAAACTATAGAACTGCACTGTTTAATTGGTAGCTTCTGGCAACATCTGGCTACTGAGTACTTGGAATGTAACAAGCCTGAATTGAGACGTGCTGTAAATGTACATTTTTTATATTGATTGCATGTTGAAAAGACAGTAAGAGTTGTACTACAGTTGCATGACATATAACGATGAGAAGAAACTGGGTGAAAGGCACAGGGAAACTATACTATTTTAGAAACTTACAGTGAATCTATAATTACTCCCAAATAAAAAGTAATAAAAAGACCAATTAACCAAAGTAAGGTATGGGTCTGATTTCAATTTTATTTAAATCCAAACCAGAAAAGTTTAAAAAATTCATAATATGTATGAGAGAAATGGAAATTTGAATATGGACTGGATATTTGATATGATGAAATTATTGATATTTCAAAAGCATTATAGTAGCAAGGTGATTATCTTAAAAGAGTGAATCCTATCTTTTAACCTTTTGAAATACTAACAAATAAAATAACACATGCCTGATATTTGTTTTAAAATAATCTGGGAAGAGCTATAGAATAAATAAGATCTGACATGATTTGATAATTGTTGATGTCTTGATGGGTACATGAGTTTTATTATAGCATTCTGTCTACTTTTGCATATGTTCAATATTTTTCATAATGAAAAGTTTTTTTTTATATAGCCAAAAGAGATGGACGATTTCTTAAACGGTATTATTAACACAGATGTGTTTGACATTTAAAATATAATGGCTTGAATTATTTGTAATTGACCCTTGGGTGAGAAGAGTAAAAAAGATTTCTATTCAACTTAATTTCAAACAAAATTAATTTTAAATTAGTCACTGGATTACTATGTGCTTAACATGTGCAAGGCACTAGGCTTAAAAATGTCCTACCCTATGTACATCGTTCTGCTTCTGAACCGCTGGAAAGTCGCCTCCAATAGGTGCCTGCCGGCTTAATTCATCATCTTTCAGCTGTAGCCACACCAAAAGTTCCTGTAGAGAAAGGTGCAGACGCTTCCACTGGTCAGAACTGGCTTCCAAATGGGACCTGAAAAAGAACAGCAGCATACTATGTCAGAATATCTAGAAGTATAATCGATGATTCTAACAATTCCATTTAAAAAGTACAGTAAACCTATTGTGAACTACAAAGCAGTCTTGAATAAAAATCTGGCTACTTACTTTTGAGAGCCACAAAACGGGATAGTTTGATGGCAATTTTGAGAAAAGGCAGTGTTTAGCCATATGTTTATTTCCACATGCAGAATGCTGAGACTTTTGGCATGAAATATGCACTGGAATCGATTGCTTTTCCATACTGTTATAGTCAGTGATTCTTAATATTTCTGGTAGAAAAAACTGGATGCAGTGACTAATAAAAAACACTTCATTTTCATGTGACTCATGCTAGTACTGGAATTCTTTCTGCCTTGAGAAATGGAAAGGTCTCTCCCCACATTTTGACTTTTCCATTTCTACACCCTAGGCAGCCTTTTCCATTGAGTTCTTCCATCTGGCATCTGTTCCTTTCTGCTCCTCTTCCCAAATGCTTCTCCTTTTCCCCTACCCTTCTTTATTTGTGTGCACCTGGGATTTGTCTTCACCAAGTTTCAACATTTTCTGCTTTGTTTCCTTTGTGTAAAAAGTACTAAGACAACAACTCACATGGAAGGGTAAAATCAGACATTTATCTGAAAGCTTCCCCCGAACATGAATAATTTAGGCAGGAGACTGAGTGCTTTACCGTCAACTGTATTTAGAACATGTTAATCCTTTGAAGCCATTTAAGAATACACAAATGAATGATCTATGCTATAAAATCCACATTTTACTTGAAGATGAGAAGCTAAATTAATAAAATAAATCATCATCCAGAAAACAAAGAGGAAACGCAGCATCTTAGCAAAGCTTTATCTTCAGGTAAATTAGAAATTATGCTGAATCACTCAGCTATTATCAGCAATTACTAATTAATTCATAATAATGCTACCTATAACATAAATATAATAAAGTCTTTAATGCTGCAAAGATTGAAATATAAAGCAAAGCAACCAGGTAGAGCAACATTTCCTTTAGCCATTTGGTAACTTAGCTTGACATTTCAAATACAATTCTCCTTTTGGCCTTAGTCAAACAGAATCACCAAAGAATACTTATCTACTAAAATTAAATTGTTCCAAACTTNGATGCCTATTTCCTCCAACGTGGCTAAAAGACATCTTAGAGTAGATATAACTAACTGTCAAGTGGTTTAGAAACTGTAAGAGGCCAGGTCATTGAATGTTAGAATGAATCACTCTGGCCAGACGCAGTGGCTCACACCTGTAATCACAGCACTTTGGGAGGCCGAGGCGGGTGGATCATGAGGTCAGGAGATCGAGACCATCCTGGCTAACATGATGAAACCCTGTCTCTACTAAAATACAAAAAATTTAGCCGGGCGTGGTGGCAGGCACCTGTAGTCCCAGCTACTCGGGAGGCTGAGGCAGGAGAATTACTTGAATCCAGGAGGCGGAGGTTGCAGTGAGCCGAGATTGCGTCACTGCACTCCAGCCTGGGCAACAGAGCGAGACTCTATCTTAAAATAAAATAAAAAAAATAAAAAAAGAATGAATCACTCTATCCCAGCTTTTGGTTGTTTTCAGAGGTGATAGGGAACAACGCATTTTCCTAACACAGAGTTGACTTAAATCTTAACATTCACAAATGGCACCCTAAGATATTTTATCTTTCTGTAAAAAGAAAACACAGATAACTCATCACGCTAACATACATACTAAAATGTATCCCATGTAAGCAGGCCAGCATTGATAACAGAATTAGCCTAAATAAATGTATAATCTACAACATGATTTCAGGATAATTTTATTGAATTTCTAAGCCTCTTTCTCACTTTGTGGTGACTTCTGAGGAAATCGAACATGCATAATATATGACCTGACAAATGAACAAGTAAACTACTTTATTCAAGCCTTTTCATTTGTCAACAGCATCCAAGCAATAATGGCTTTCTGTCCACTCTTTTAATAATGTATGTATTGATTACTTCCATCTAAATCTTAACCAGAAAATCTCGGGAAGCTTTGAAGGTGTCCTTAATGGTCTCTAGGGAAGGGATTATAGAGATTTTTTTAATTGAAAGATGAAAACCTAGTGACAAACAATTTCATTAGTAAAAATGCAAACAAAAAATCATTACCTACACTGTTGTTATAATCAAGATCTAATCTCCATTTGAATTTGGGGTAGGAGGAAGGGAGTTGAATAAGCTGATGTTTTATTGCAGTTCTCCTTAGAAATTCCCCACTATGATTTGCTCCTTTAAAACTCTCTCCAGGTTAATCACAGAAGTAGACAAGTAATAAATATCACTTTAGTGACTGCTCAAGTAAAACAAGGAAGTCAGTTTTTAAAATATATCTGGACCAGAATAATACACACTAATTGAAAACGAGTCAGTCTAGTGAGGCAAGTAATGAGGAACCGTAAAAGCCAGGACAATGTATTCAAAAGATATAAAAATTGGTCAGTTTATATTTGCTAAGGCACATTTGAGCTTTAATTATTTATAACACTTCACCGCATCTGGAGCATTATTTTATTAATTAGTCTC
Organism: Rhinopithecus bieti; assembly: GCF_001698545.2. Classification (NCBI taxonomy): domain Eukaryota; kingdom Metazoa; phylum Chordata; class Mammalia; order Primates; family Cercopithecidae; genus Rhinopithecus; species Rhinopithecus bieti. Next base: position 167,381 of record NW_016823941.1, on the reverse strand, counting down.
GAGAGCTATTCAGTTGCAGTTGTTACGCTGCCCAGCTGGTTTGGGGGGCACAGATCTACTCCCATGGGTGTGAAAATTGCTTTGAGGAGTGAGACTATAGTCTCCAAATATGTCTGTGGAGTATCTTGGCATTTTACTTGCAGAAGAACCATATATCTCTCCATGACAGCAATTGATATTGACTGTATATTTTCTCTACAAGAAAAAAGTACAAGACATGTAATATTTTGCTACAAAATATTATCACCAATCTGAAATGGTACACAAAGAAAATACAAATTACTTGTTTTGTAAAATCCTGATTTATGGAAAATGAAAGTGAAAATGAACAATATTTGATTCTAGTTTCAACTATTGACATTTTAGTGGGATTTGTATCCCCATAAAAAGCATCAGCAAAGGATATTAATAATTTAGGATAGTAAGCAGATGATTTTTTTAAAAAGTGGCACTCTAAATACATGGGGAATAAGTTTACAATTACAGTGACCCATCTTGATACCAAGGATTCTATATAAACAACAATTAAATCAAGAAACCCACAAAGAGCAATATAATTTACAATTCTGGACACATGGCAAAGTAAAACAAAAGTCCACAAATAATAGATCTGTCAACTATTAGATCTTGATGGAATTTTGTACTGATTATGTTTTCTTTCTCTTTTTCTAATTGAGCTTAGGAGATCTGATAGAGAGATCCAGTTTCAAGGATTTTCCATTGTTCTTTTGCCCACAGGCATCAAGAGCATCACTAACTAGATAGTTCATATATGAAAGGGCTACCACATACATGAGACAAAACTTTGAGTCAAATAGGCCACTAAATTGTTCTCTCATCAGCACTCAGGAGTGGTGATGTTGTTTGAAGAAGGAGAGTGTTTTGTGTCAATAATTTTTCTTAACGATACCAAGAGAAGCTTGAAAAAGCACTGGGCCAAACTACAAGTAGAAACTGTGCCTCGTATGTTTACTGCAGCACTATTTACAATAGCAAAGACTTGGAACCAACCCAAATGCCCATCAATGATATATGGATAAAGAAAATGTGGCACATATACACCATGGAATACGATGAAGCCATAAAAAAGGATGAGATCATGTCCTTTGCAGGGACATGGATAAAACTGAAAGCCATCATTCTCAGCAAACTAACACAAGAACAAAAAAACAAACACCGCATGTTCTCACTCATAAGTGGGAGATAAACAGTGGAAACCCATGGACACAGGGAGGGGAACATCACACACTGGGGCCTGTCAGAGGGTAGAGGGCTAGGGGAGGGAGAGCATTAGGAGAAATACCTAATATAGATGATGGGTTGATGGGTGCAGCAAACCACCATGGCACGTGTATATCTATGTAACAAACCTGCACTTTCTGCACATGTATCCCAGAACTTAAAGCATAGTAATAAAAAAAAAACCAGAGTGTATCAAAGTAGCTCTACACACTTTACAAAAAGATGCTTAATTAGAAATAAACAGAAAAATCCTGTAAATAAGAAGGGAATACCACTCTATTCTTTCTTTCCCTGCTCTTGGTCTCAGTAGCCTTCCTTTACCTAATCAGTGTCTACTATATACTAGGCACTTTGGAATGTGCTGGGTAGAAAATGACAGCTTTCCCCTCCCAAAAATCTTCTCGAAGAGCATGGTTTAGCAAGAGTGGGTGACATTTACCAAATAGTAACACATGTATGTGATGACAAAGAACGCTATGTTATAGAAAAGTAGACAATTTTAGGAGAGTGTGTAAAGGGAGATCTGGTCAAATGCAGGCAACAGGGAAAAGTTTGCACAATGTCCAAGCCAAGATGTAAAGGATTATTAGATGATAACCAGGATATTATGAGTGGGTGGGTGTAGGTAAAAGGGTTTGAGACAGAGGACCAGCATGTTTAAAGCCCCATATAAGAGGGACATGCAGAACTGGAAAAAGCAAAAAGAGGCAGTATGACTGGTGTCCAAACAGCAAGGGAAGAGCATCTAGAAAAGAGGAGGTTGAGGCCAGACAAGCCAGATAGTGCCTTGTCACCCTTGTTGAGGATTTTGGTCTTTTTCAAAGAGCACTGAGAAAACTACTACAGTGTTAAGATAAGGACTGATACAATTGGATTTATGTTTTTTACACAGATTGTTCTGACTGAAATGTAGAGATTGCATTGTAGGGTGGCAAGAGTAGATTCAGAAAGGTTAGGAGAAATGGTCTCTTATAATTATGATGATGACAATAGTAGACAGTAAAAAAACAATTTTGAAGGTAAATTGGCCGGGTGTGGTGGCTTACGCCTGTAATCCCAGCACCTTGGGAGGCCAAGGCAGGCAGATCACGAGGTCAAGAGATCGAGACCATCTGGCCAACATGGTGAAACCCTGTCTCTACTAAAAATACGAAAATTATCTGGGCATGGTGGTGCGTGCCTGTAGTCCCAGCTACTCAGTAGGCTGAGGCAGGAGAAACGCTTGAACCTGGGAGGCGGAGGTTGCAGAGAGCTGAGATTATGCCATTGCACTCCAGCCTGGTGACAGAGCAAGACTCCGTCCCTGCTGCACCCCCCAAAAAAAAATTGACCCAGCAATGTCTTGGTAGTGGAAGGCTGAAGGCTGGTCATCTGGAAAAGGTACTGTATCAGTCCACTACACTGTTGTCTGGTATGAGAAAATATTTAGATTTTTTTTAGAGTCTTGGAATATTTAGCTAGAGTTTTAGAGTTTTGTAGAATGCAGTGACAAAAAGATAAAGAAGCAAAGTGTTCTGGAGTTTTGAAAACAAGTTATTAAAATTTAGATGATTCAATCTAAGTTGTACTTGGAAGGAGGTAAATATAGAAGGTCAGAGGAACTAATGTATAAAACACAGAGTAATCAATGGGCTGGAAGTCTTATGAAATTCAAGAAAGGTAACAGGGAGCTATCTGAGCAAGCACACTAACTAAGTGGGGATGGATTAACTTCATTCTGGTGAGTATCACTCATAACTCCAGCATCACCATCTCCCCAAGTCATGTTATTTGTCATGAGATTCCTGAGTAAGAACTGAGTAAGTACAAACATTTTACCACTCTTAACAAGTAACCAAAACTAATAACTAGGAATAGTGAAGCAGTATTTATAACAAAATACCGGCTGGAAGAAACCACAGCAATTATTTGGACCAATTTCCTCATATTACAGTTGAAGAACAAAATAGCAATCAGAATCCATCTTATGAAGAAATATGACTAGAATCTCAGTCTCCTGACTCCCAGTGCACCTGTCCAATGATTCATTTTCTTTGGTTTCTGGAACTAGCATAAAATTTATCTTTTGTAGAAATTCTGTCTCATTTCACTATATTGCATAAGGCATTTTTTTTTTAAAGGCCCATCCTCCTCAGTGAGTGCTTTTCTATATGTACACCAGAGTGTTTTGGCTGTTCATTCAAAGTCAGAACATTTAAAACACATAGCACCATTAAATTTCACCCTACCACAAAAACTAATTTAATATTCAGAAATATATGAAGGCAAATGGCTAAAGGAGAAACTGGTCGTTTCCCTGGCATTTTTTGCAAAGATCCCTGGGTCTTCTTTCATGTTCTCTTCCATTTTTATAATTTCCTATATCATCTTCTCCAGAATAATATAAACCCTTGACCTTTCCTCAAGATGCCACCTTTGCCTTTATCTCCACAGAGATCTTTCCTTTACACGCTCAACATATAAAAGTGGCACCATTTCTTCAAGTTTTTATTATTTGGTAGTAATTTGTTTGATTTGCTATTCATTTCTGTTCTTGTACCTTTTATTCCCATTTCCAAAACACTTATCAGTATCCATTCTACACCAGACACTTTGCTAGGCTCTAGGGTCTTGGAGGTGAACAAGACAAAATCTCTGCCTTTTTCACTCAGAGCTTAGTAGAGAAGATAGAAATGTAAGTAAAATAACAAAACAAAACAAAAAGAAATTATTGGTCATCGTTGGAGGATGCTAGTGAACAACTTGTTAGTATAAAAATTGGTAAAATTGAAACATGCATTTTGCTTGTTCAATATGAAAGGTATACTGAGTACCAAAATAGGAGACAAGTGCAAAACATTTTTTTTCATAGACCTACCCCAGTGAATAAATGAAGAAGGGATGGTAGAGATAGGCAATTATTACACTGTAACCCCTAGCCACTGATCATGAACAGCTATTAAACATCACACAAAAAGAGAAAACAAGGCATTATATACCAACTCCTGATGATGGAAGAATACACGAACGCCTGTGAAGCAGTCTTGCCAAAAAAAAAAAAAAAAAAAAAAAAAAAAAAAAAAAAAAA
>NW_016823941.1:146866-160672 GCF_001698545.2 Rhinopithecus bieti | reverse complement strand
TCTCCAAATTGTCAAGATTTTCTTTCTATAATTGCAATATAAACAATATGTTCAGAAAAAATGAAGGCATTTTCATCAAATAAGATAAATTGTTCAAGACTCTAAGGTATTATTTCCTAAGAAGTGAATCGTGAAATACCATAAATGGCATGAATTGAATATAATAGTGCATGCAGATTGCATGCAATTAGAGGTCAGTTCTTTTATGTTTCTGTACCATCCTTTCAGTTATCACTTTTCCATGATAAGCCTAAGCGACAATTCCCTATGAAAGATTTTAGCTGTTTAAATGTATAATGGTTAAATGAATTCCTTGGGGTGTCTGGAATTCAGTGTGGTCCCTTTGAGAGTGAAAGAGGCTGTCAAGCAGGACATTTTGAAAGGTAGGTGGAGAGAGGCAGGGCTCAGACATGGAAAAGCAGCAAATGGTAGAAAAGACACTGATTAAACAAGTATTTATTGACTGCCTCTAAGTCTCTAGGATGCATTGGGGAGGTGGGAGAGAGGAAGGGAAGAGAGAATATAACGATGCTTAATGTTTGGTCTCTGTATGCCTGATAGAGGAAACAAAATATCGTTGTGGCAGAGAGGTCTAGAGGAGGATATAGTGAAGGGCAGGCTGCCTATGTTGAGACCTCAAGCTGCGGCTTTGTTTATGTAAGGAAGTGCTAAAATTCCAGTTGTAGGTTAAATGGTGCTGACTAATTATTAGTGGGTCAATGAACCCCTTTGTGTCCCCTAAGCGAGAGCAAAATAACTGAGACCTAAGGAATTCAGTTCTCTCTCTCTCTTTTTTTTTTCTTTGAGACAGAGTCTTGATTTGTTACCCAGGCTGGAGTGCCATGGCACGATCTTGGTTCACTGCAACCTCCACCTCCCAGGTTCAAGCAATTCTCTCCTGCATCTGCCTCCCAAGTGGCTGGGATTACAGGTGCCCACCACCATACCCAACTATTTTTTGGTATTTTTAGTAGAGATGGGTTTCGCCATGTTGGCCAGGCTGGTCTCGAACTCTTGACCTCAGGTGATCCACCTGCCTCAACCTCCCAAAAAGGTTGGGATTAGAGGCATAAGCCACCGCACCCAGCCAGGAATTCAGTTCTAAAGGATCTAAGAGAAAACTTAATAGCATGAAATAGGGGTTGTTAGAAGCCAGGGACAGAGGACAGTCAAGAGAGCTAATACAGCAGCAGAAGACGGACCTAGAACCTTCAAAGGTGAAAAGCTCTCACATATCTGGGTAAGGGGCCATTCTTTAATTTTTTTCTAAGGTGTGGAGTTAGATAAAATTTCAGAATGTTTGATCATCTTAACTACATATCAGATTGCTTCATTTTTTCCCTCTCCTAAAGCTCAAGAGTGAAAGGAAAAATGTGCTGGGAGGACAAAAACTGAAGCAACAAACTTATAAAGCACAGAGAACAACAGAGAACACTGAGTAAGCATGGAAGAGGTGAAAGGCAGTCAGAGAATGAATTAAAACAGCATATACAAACGTGTTCAATCTAAAGCTCTGAGTCTCAATCTCTAGCGTGCATAGGAAACATTTGAGTAGCTTGTTTAAAATCGAGATTGCTAGGTGCCACCTCCAGACTTTCTATAATTCTATCAAGAATCTCTGCTTTTAACAAGAACCTTCACAATTCCACAGGTAAGCTCCAGAACCATTCTTTGATTAAGAATTTATTAAAGCATTTCTGATATGCCCCAAACGTTACTTCTTGGTCTCCACAGGGCAAAGGTGGCATCTGTCAGTGACTTGATTTTGAAGATCTAAATGTAAGGAACATTATGAGCTCAAAACATTTTCTTTGACCATGTTAAGCCCGTGAAATGTTATCAAGTCACATTTCCCAATAGATTTCTTAAAACAAATGCCTCATGCCCTGTTTTTATTTTCATGAGTGTATATACCAGATATTTTGAAATGATTAACCTATGTTTGCATGTGGAATATCTCCTCCTGAAAATGTTTCTTTGTATTTGTAATGACCTTTTTTTCTGGTTGTATCATACATAGGCTGTTGGGGCTGGAAGGAACCTGAGAGATTATAGCTCAACCTTCTTGTTTTGCATATGTAGAAATCAAGATTGCAAAGGTATAAAACAGCTGCTGAAAAACATAACTTGAGCTGTCCTATTTAGATATGGGAAATGGAAATTACAAACCTTTGTGAGATGAGAAAATCCTTAAACCTTAGTGGTTTTAACCAAATGCTTTAGATCTCTGAGCAAAAAGGCTTGTTGCTGTTAAATTAAATTAAATCGGGCCTAAAGCTGCCTCTGTACATAGCAAACTGCAACCCAGCTTGGCATGTAAGCAATACGCAACTTAAGAGTACATTCTTGTAACAAATAGCTGAGTCTCAGCCAATCCCAGCAGTCAAGATTCAGCTAATCACAGGCTGTAAACTGATCAGCTCATGTCCATATAAGGCAAATGCCTATTTACACTATTCCCAAGTAAGACAAATTCTAAGCTGTAACCAGTCAAGCTGTTTCTGTATGTCACTTCCTTTTTCTCTCTATAAATACTGCCTGCCCACCTTGCTGGGTGGAGCTTTCTGAACTTCTAATTCTGAGTACTGTCTGATTCATGAATTGTTTTTTGCTCAAATAAACTCTGCAAAACTGAATTTGTCTAAAGTTTGTCTTTTAACATCGCTAATTGTCAAATATATTCTGTTTATTCCTACCCACTCAACAGAAAATAAAAGAGGTGGTTCAAAGGGGCGTACTTAGCTTCTATCTATTTCTATTAATCTTTATTAGTGAAGACAAGAGCTTAGGGGTTACTACCATTTAACAAGGCAAGTGCTAATCTCTAAAAAGCGGATAGTTTCCACAATTTGTAAGGTTTAGGTAAAACACAGAGCCTTTAGATGTGTTGGAGTATATTGCTTGGTCTTTAAGGAACTCCTCAGTGTCAGGACGCTAAGAATTATAGGGGCTGATAAAGTGATTGTTATTTCTCTAGACACGGATATTTCAACTGTGATTTGGTCAACGCCTAGTTTGAAATCCTTAATAAAACTTTACTCTGAAAGGCATGCATTCTTAAAGTGAAATGTGTTATATTGAATTCATTTTTCACTTTGACTTCCTTTATAAAACTAATGATATATCCCTATAAATCTTCAGTACCCTCATGTAATAAAATAGCACTTAAGCATGCATAAAGAAAAGGTAGGATGCAGAAATAATAAAGAACCACAATACTGCCATAAAAACAGACACAAGGACCCATGGAAAAGACTAGATAACCCCAAAACGAATCCACACACCTACAGTTAACTCATTTTTGACAAAGGTGCCAAGAACATACAGTGGGGAAAAGATAGTCTCTACCACAAATGGTGCGGAAAAACTGAATATCCATATACAGAATGAATCTAGACCTCTATCTCTCACCATATACAAAAATCAAATCAAAGTGGATTAAAGACTTAAATGTAAGACCTCAAACCATGAAACTACTACAAGAGAACACTGAGAAAAATCTCCAGGGTGTTATCAACAGATAAATAATTTGAACTTGTACTTCAGAAACAAAAAAATCAAAGAACCACAGAATTAAAATGGGAGCTATCTCTTTAAATAAAGAGAGAGATATTAATCCCAAAGAGAAGTCAACTTTTTTCTAGACCAGGTTTTTAACTCCAACATTCAAACATAATAATTGCCATTCTAAAAGTGAGAGGAAGAGCCGGTAAGAGATTTCAATGTTCCAAGTTGCATTTTCTCTCAAAGGTAGACCTCACCTCTTTTCCCGCCCTTTCTTTGTTCTCCATTATAAAAAGACATTAACTATTCTAACCTCTAATAGCAAGTACTCCCCAATAGATTTATTGCTTCAACAGACTATATAATGTCAGTGTCCTTGCCTCTTAATGTTCAGAATTGTATAAATGTCAATATTTTATATAACATTTACAAATTTTCTGCCAAATATAAAATCTCACAGAATGTAAATTCTGCTGAAATTATGTTGACAACATATTATGTGATTTTCATAGTTAATAGTATATACAATGATCCGGAAAATAATCTAGTAGTAGACTAAATTGAAATCTTCATATATATTTCTTATATAGGAAAATTGACTTCTCAAGTTATTAATATTTTAAAATTAAAATGCAAGGATTGTAGATATGGAATTTTAGAATGAAAACACTTTCTTTGACTAATTACCATCTTAATATTGGGTAATGTCATTAGTAACTGTGTGTGTATGTGTGTGTGTACATTTAAGTAAATAATTTTCTCTTTGTTTTTCGCCCACTTAAAGCTGTTAATGTTTTTGTTTCATTTGATGGAACTTAAATTATCGTTGACTACTTACTTTTCTTCCTTATACCTCTTGGCCAACATGTGATGTGATAATGCATGTGGAATGATAGCATATAATTTTCTTGAATTAACTTATGAGATAGGATTATACAATTTCGATTAAATTTCTTTTCTCTCAAAGACATCTTATTTACTTTATACAATGCCTTTTAGATTAATCAGTTCTATTTTAATTAAGAAAACCAAGGTAGAAAATTAAACAATTTTCCAGGTTCATAAAGTGTGATTGCAGAATTAAAAGAATAAAATTGTAGAACTGCAGGAGAACTGGAAGAGACTGTTCATGTTTCTGGTCAAACTTCATTTCAGTGAGGGAGAAAATTGAAGTCTGAAGCAGTTAAGTGACTTGATCAAGATTATATACTAGACAGTTAGTGACAGAACAGAACAGAAGGGAAACTGGGTTGCTCAGCAGCTGGCTCATGTCTTTCTACTCTACCATACTCACAATTTCAAGTTTGAAATTTTTGTATTCATATAAGTTAGCTGGAGGCAGTAAGCATAGCCCTATAAAGCAACTCTTGAACACTTGGAGAAACATGTTATCAAGTGTAAATTAGAATAGTATCAGGAAGACCTAGTGAGGAAACAGCCAGAAAAGAAAAGATTCGTTATGGAATATGAATCAAAATTTGGAGAATAAGAGGCGAGAGAATGTTGCAAGTGTGAGAACCAGCAAGGGTACATACTCATATGGGAGAGTGAGGAAATTATTGGAGAGTAGGAATGCGGTTAGAAAATAGAATCTATTGATTCTCTTGGCTCAGAGAATCTATGTTGGGGAGTAATAGAACGACGCTTGGTGAGAAAGGAACTGCAGGCAGAAAAAGAACAGAGAAGGGAAGGGCTTAGCAAGGGCTTAATAGGCACAGTTGGCAGAGAGTGAAGGGCCTACTAGATTCTAATGATTAAATATAACTTCATTAGAGCAGTGATTTTTTGGGTATATTTTATTCATGGTTGTATCCTCCGTGCCCAGAAGAGTGCCTAGTACATAGCAGGAATTCATTAAATATTTGTTGAATGAACAAATAAATAAATGAATGAAGGAGATACGGAGATTTACAAGATGGAAGCTTTGAACAAAAGAGTAATATGATATAAACAGCATCCAAGGTAGAGTATTCTTGTAAATGTATCAATATGGCATAACATGATGACTTAAATAAGACTCTTAATCACAGAAAAGAAAAGATGTATGGCAGAAGAAAAATAAATGGAAGGAAAATGATACAATATGGACTTGTATTTGGAAGCACAAGAATATCTCTTATGAGCCAATGGAATGCAAAGGGAAACTTCAAAATCATTTGGATTCAAATTCAATTTTGCTTCTTTAAAAATGGACACCTGGGAAATAAAGCACTAATGGTTTTATTTCTTCGAAATACAAGAGCAGTTTCAGAATCCCTCACGGAACAATGAACCAACTGTAATTTTTTATAATATGTTATAACTTGGGCAAACACAGGACTATTTTTCCAGGATATCATGGAAACTATTTTTTAATTGTGGCAACTTTTCATTTTAAAATAATCCCCATGGAAGAAGTGACAAGATTCATAAAGCAGGTTTATCAGCGCCACTAATGCTTCTATATCTAACTCTTCCGGTGTTATTCTATCCTATTTCATAATCATCCCTAATTACTGCCTTTACTGTACTTCTCTCAATTGAACTCTGCCTTTTGCTATAGATTGACCAATACCCTAATTTCAATCAAGTGTCAAGAAATAAGCTAAATTGCTTTGATGTGGAGAATTACTTCTTTGCTTTTATGAGTGCTTATAACATATCCTGTATTATTAGAGAGGCCTATATAAAAGCCCAAACCATTGATTTGAATATTTAAATTCTAGAATTCACAGCACCTTAGATAAGCTAAGGTAACTGTTTTCTACCTGACTAATGACAGCAAGAATTAAACTGCAGTAGCTCACATATGGGAAACCGCGGAGAATGAAGGGTTCATATTTTGGCTGACATGCTGTTTGCCACTTTTAATTCTCCTTTTATTTTATCAAGTTCACATGAGGGAGAGAAAAGGCACTCAGTGATACTCGGAACAATTATAGCACCTTTCTTTTTCTTTTGTGCAGAGAAGAATAACTTTACCTGCCAATATTTTCTTCCATTGCACATTTTCATTCTTTTTTAATGACGAATGTTATGAAAGTGGCCTATGTCATCACACATACTGACCTCTCTTAAGAGTTTAAGCTGTAGAAAGCCAACAGAGACTCCCTATCTCTGAAAATGCTATTGCCATTGTTGCTCTCAGTGTACCACCAACAAGTTGATACAACATTCATATACAAAATAGGGAGATAAGGAACAAAGTCCGGGAAGCCAAGGTGCAAACTTGGGGGAAAGAAGAAAAAACACCTTATACATAAAAATAAACTCTGTTCTACTCCTAGCAATCTACTTCTCATAAAAACAAATCCTTTTCTACTCCTAGAAAAAATCTACTCTCTATTCCATCCTTTCAATTTGTATGCATTTCTTTGTAGAAGTTTCCTTCTTTCTTTATATGCTATGGTATTGCATGGTGGTTAAAAGTTCAGACTCTGAAGTCAGAATCTCTGGTTTCTTTTTTTTTTTCTTTTTTTCTTTTTTTTTTTTTTTGTTTGAGACAGAGTCTCACTCTGTCTCCCAGGCTGGAGTGAAGTGGTGCGATCCTGGCTCATCGCAACCTCCGCCTCCCAGGTTCAAGTGATTCTCCTGCCTCAGCCTCCCAAGTAGCTGGGACTACAGGTGCGTGCCACCATGCCCAGTTAATTTTTGTATTTTTAGTAGAGACGGGGTTTCACCATGCTGGCCAGGATGGTGTCGATCTCTTGACCTCATGATCCACCTACCTCAGCCTCCCAAAATGCAGGGATTACAGGCGTGAGCCACCGCGCCTGGCCAGAGTGACTCATTCTAACATTCAATGACCTGGCCTCTTAGAGTTTCTAAACCACTTGATGGTTAGTTATATCTACCTGGCCCAGACTCCCTGTTTTCATCTTGTATCTTCCACTTGCTAAGCGACCCTAAGGAAGTTATTTAGCCTCTCTGTGCCTCACTTTCTTCAAATGTAAAAAGAATTTAACAATAAAATCTACCCCTTAGGGTTGCTGAGAGCATTAAACCAGTCAATGAATGGAAAGTGCTTATGGCGTTGTGTGGTATGTAGGTACATCACGTAAACGTTAGTTGCCATCATTATTTCATACTTGATGCAGACACTCACAATAGTGCTTCTGAATTAATAAAAATTCAGATTTTCCTCCTTATAGAAGTATATATGTTAAAATTTTGGACAAGTTAGAAGAACTATAAAGAAGAAAAAAGAAACTCCCTTCTGTAATCTTTCTATCTAGAGGTAGTAACTACTCCCACCCTTTAGTGCATACTCCCATAACTATTATTAAGTCCATTTGGTCATCTTCTACCTCCCTTCACTATCACTTTTTCTCTAGACATAGAAGAAAGCACAAAATAGTTTTAATCAAGAGAAATGAATTAAGAAAGGCAACTGCTTAGAAAGCAGGAAGCCTGGCTTTCATTCCCCGCCCTTGCTAGATCATTTAAGTTACAATGGGCATTTTACTATCTCTATCCTTTTGTTCCTCCACGGAACTGTTGCAAAACTGGTATAACAAGAACTTCCCTCTGCTCCTTTTACAAAGATGCTATGATGCATCCATTAACTAACTTCTCCAAAGAAAGCTGGCACATAGAAGGGGGCAAAATATGAAGTATGTGAGTATAGTACAACTAAAAGCTTAGTTTACAGAGGATGTGTTTTAACAAAATCTGAGAGGAAGCAAAAGACAGGAAGTTGCTACAGTCTCTCTTTAACTGTAGGAGCTATCTCCTCTAAACTGTTAATTATAATGTGTTACAGTTTTAAAGACTGTCCTCTGGTATGCATTTAGACTAATGCCAAAAATAATTCCATAATATCCGTAAATTTGTTATCGCTTTTTATATAACCCTGTGATATGCCAAAAGAGAAATTTATGAAATTAGAATAGCTGCACCTCCTCATTTGAATTCACTCTAATGTCTTAATATCCATGTCTCCTATGGTTATAAAACATCACCATTTTAATCTAATCTGAATCCTCAAGTGTCATCTCCATACCAAGCAAATAAATGATTCATTTATTCAAAATAAAATGAATCATTCTGAAATTGGATGATTTACATAGACATGTGAGATACTAGTTACTTGTGCTAAGACAACGAGGAAAATTTGGCCATTTTAATTCATTTGTGGCCTTTTTGCTCCAGATCTTTTCCTACCTAATGTTGAGAGACTTTTTCCGAAGTTCACTCCACTTGAAGTTCATGTTATCCAAACGTCTTTGTAACAGGACTGCATCATCAGAACCTTCCAGGGATCTCAGGACTTTTTGGCTGTTTTCATCCAGGTTGTGATAAACATCTGTGTGAGCTTCAATTTCACCTTGGAGGTCCTACAGGACAGCAGGAAGAAGAATATGTGCAGAATTACCAAACAAAGGAAGCAAGCGATGAATGTGAATTTGGAGAATTGCAAAAAATAAATAATTATTAGTTCAAAAGACACTTCAATCAGGTTAACTAACAAGAAGATACATCTTAAATCCCTTTTCTTGGCGTATTGCCTTCACCTGTTATTATGTAGATTTAAAATGGGCATCTTATTGGGTGTAATAAATTTACTCCTTGACATTATGAGTTGGAAAGTAATGTATTTATAACTTCATAAAGTTCACAAGTTATATCTTCTAGTCTATGAACAAAATGTATTATTTTATGGAAGTGATAGGAAATAAAAGTCTATGATAAAGTATACCCCAGTGCCAATAATTTCATTACTATATGGATCAAGTCATATTTTCTATTCACTTAGTAATCTGTAGAGTTAACTCTGACCATAAAAGCATGGAGAGACTAATAAACAAGATTGTACTTGGTTTCTGGAACCAAGCAAATTTATTTGCTTGGTATGTATTATAGCATCATACACATAGTACAGCATAATACATTTATTAGTTATGATTTCCCATTTAATACATGTTTTTAGGTTTGACAGGTGGAAAGTACATAGGACCTTGGTAAGAGTTACGATAAGAGGTTGTGCATTCAACCTCATTTGTATATACACAGATCAAGAAAATTATTATAGTAGAAGAATCTGACCTTTACATGGTATGTCTTCCTGTGTAACATTTTCAGCTTGAACCGAGGACTACAGCACTGATCCTGTTGCATAGTAATCCTGAGAAAACCCAGAAACTGAAAGAGCCCTGCTTTAAAATGCCAACTTTGCTTACATTCTGTTGACAGAATGAATTTTGGAGCACAGGCCTCACCAGTCAATAATAATAAACGGCCACTTTGTACTCCGCACTAAACAGTAGCCGGGCGTGTGGATGTGGGAGGAACCTCAAAGAGAGGAGGCCTGGAATATGCAACTGACAGTTTATATTAAACAGCCAACTTTTCTTATCATTTTGCCATTACAAGCCAGAGACATTATAAATTCATTTTATATATGTGTTTCCCTCCTTGTTCCCAGCAGAACAGTCAAAGCCAAGGGAACATTCCTTAGAGAGCTGCCGGGTACCAGCATTCCTTTCTGCCTACACAATGAATGGAGGCTTTGTACATTATCTGACTTGCTCTTAGAGATTTGTATGCTTCTGTTCAACAAGTTTAAAAATTCACTCTGAAGCTCCAAACAATTGGATTGATCTGTGTAACTAGAAAAGTTCCCCCCCACCCAAATTGAATTAAATTACTCTGCTAAAGTAAGGAAGAAAGCGGCAGAAATAACATGTTAGAAATTCTGAAGAACTGGCTCATGTTTTCAGCCACAGCCTCTTAAGATGCAGAATTCTGAATGTTAGACAAGTAAGGTAGACAGACAATGAATGTCTGTTGTCACTATTTTTGGCAGCTAAAGCATCACTGATGGACTCTAAAGAGAGTTGTGTCCCATTCTCTTTGACTGGGAGACAGGAAGGGGAATATGGATAGAACCACATCAGAAGTTGAAAGAAGGGAAATACTGAAACAGACTGAGTAGTATCTCTGTCCCATCAAAACCAGGTTTGTACTGGAAGGATATAGCCTGATTTTGAAACTAGTTTATATGGTAGAAGGTTAGTATTGGGATTCTTGCAGAATGAAGTTTGGTCAAATAGATAGCCATTTTACGTTTTTCTTTCTTTTTTCCTTTTGCCTACATAGAATAACACGCCTGCCTAATTTGCACTTCTTCAGCAAAAGAGAAAGGTGAGTGAATTTATCTAAGTACTTCAGGAGAAAAAGCCAACCAGATCTAAGTTCCAGAAAATTCCTTCACTTGTCTTTTACTTTTCTTCTTCTGTTGTATTTGATTTGTACAACACTTTCCTTTTGTGTATGCACTTACGGGATTAAAGACAAACTTTTAGTTGTTCAACAAAATAAAGTATTTTCACTAGTAGCATCAGTTTTCCATGTTTATGTTTACTATATTAATATACATATGAAAGATAGTACATTTGAATTTTTATATCCTACATTGATAGCAGAGACCCAGGCTCAATCACAAACTCCTTAAGGTTATATATACCATGAAGTCACCAACACTTTCTTTGTCTTCTTAAGCATAAATAGGATGTTGATTCATGAATTTGCTAATTTTCATCTTTGCCATGTATATTATACTGCGTATAGACATCTTTGTTGTATTATCAACAAATAAATGAATATAAATTTGATAAACATGTATTTATTGAGGACTGATTTACTGTCTAGTTTTAGCACTTTGGGAAATGTAAGAGGAGTACAAACGATAGCTCTGTCTTTAATTTTCCTAAAACCTAGTGCACACTTTTGTTTAATTTGTTTATATTACCAACTAAATATTGATGGGAATTCCTGCCAAGTCTTCATAGATATGGGGATAAAGACTCCTTCCTTTAGAAATGCAGAAATGGCTAAAGTTGTCTTAGCATTGGCAAGAAGATAAGTCTTCTGTCAGTACTCGTTTTCTAGGTCATGATGGTGGTATAGAGCTATAAATGACCCATGTACAGTAAAGGGCTTTACTGGTTACAAAGCACGTACAAATGTACCACCTTAGTCATTCCTCCCCCTGGCTCTGTGAAGTACATCACATTTTCTGCTTTGCAGATGAGAGCACTGTGACTTGGATGTTTAACTGACTTGCCTAAAAGTCACATAGCTGATAAGTGTTAGAACTCGGAAGTGAATCCAATTCTCTTGATTCTAGAAGATCTTGGGCTGTCACCACCAACCCATTTGCCAGAAGCATTGGACATAATATACAGTAGTCATTGAACCTGAACGAAGATACTACTTGCAAGAGGAAATAAGTGACTGTTGAGGGAAAAGCACCTTGAGAGACAGCATTCTTGAGTTTGATAAAATGTTTACCCACATGGATTGATTTGTTCTCAATGAAAAATTGGATTCTGACTGCTCTTGTCACTTCTCATTTAGCATGGGGCATCCTGGACCACCTGTGAGCAAAAACTGTTCACACTGAAAAGGCCTCCTTTCTACAAATTTCCCTGCTGCCAGAACAGAAATTCTGCCATCAGTAGTTCATCTCTTTGTCTACAAGAGTCATGTGGACCATACCACGTGGAACCATACCAAGAAATGATTTGACGCATCAGCATAAACATAGCTCATCCATGTTCCTTTGGGATGGCAGGCTGGTAGGAAACCTGTCAAGCTACAGGACTCAGATAGGTTGCCCTAAAAGGAAGGTAGGTATTGAGGAAGAACCCAAGGCTCTCTTTCAAACACTGGCATGCTGTAGTGGAGATTTTTCAGTATCAATAAGGCAACATGAGTCATAGATTGGGAATACAGGGCAGGCTGGAAGGAATATACATTATATATAATATAATATAATATAATATAATATAATATAATATAATACAATACAATACAATACAATACAATACAATACAATACAATACAATATATAAGAAANGGCTGCAGCAGCTGACCAGCACCGATTGTCCGGCACTCCCTAGTGAGATGACCCCAGTACCTCAGTTGAAAATGCAGAAATCACCGGTCTTCTGTGTCGCTCGCGCTGGGAGTTGGAGACTGGAGCTGTTCCTATTCGGCCATCTTGCTCCGCCCCCTCAACTCATCATTTAAAGACTAAACCTCAGACTCAGGTAGTACAAAAAAGCAAAAGATTGATATGGAGAATCAAGTGGGGTTCTCAGAGGGTAGCCAATCTGGACAAAGGGTAATTTTCATGGAAATTTTTGGATAGTTTTATTTCACTTCTGACTTAAGTAGAAAAGATCATTCATACCTTCATTACTGCATTCACTGTATGCTCTCTAATTTTTTTCTTCTTTTTGTGACTGTAGTCTTTAGGAAAAGCAATAACGAATAAACAAAGGGGAAAAGGTATTTGTTATGTAACAAAAACCATAGCAGCAGCAGCAGCAGCAGCAGCAGCAAGGGCAACAACATACATGAAACTTACTATACACCAGGCGCTGTCCAAAGTGCTGTATATACACGAGCTCATTTTCTCCTCTCAACAACCCTCCAGGGTAGAGGCTACTATTATCTTCATTTTCCATATAAGATAATGAAACTACTGTAAGGTTAACTAAAAATGGCCAAGGTCACACAACTAATAAATGCAGCAAGATTTAGAACCTAGTGAGTCAGACTTCAGGGACTGTGCTCTTAGCCACTAGGCTATACTACCTTTCAAGTTTAGTTGTTGGTGGTAGTTTTTCCTATTAATAATGCTACTACCTAAATTTTCGCAAATCTAGGACTGCTATTAGAAAATAAAGGATAATGATTTCAGCACACGAAGAGCAATTTTATGGTCTTATTAATATAAAGACTATTAAACAGATTTGTAGCAGTGGACAGAGATGCATCCAATACAGCAAGAGAAAACACAAAGTAGTTGAGAAAATGGGTGCAAACGAAAAAAAGAATGTATGTCCCCATAAGAGAAATGTTTGGTCTAAAATTCTGCACAATTATAGAGCAAATTTCAGCGGGGAGTACCAAAAAAGTTCAGTTATGAGACAAGCAATATGTTCATAGTACAGCAGTTTTAGGAGTAGGGGAGATCCTGTTTTCTGAAGGGCTTTTACAGAGTCCACACTTCCTTCTTATCTGAGTCTCATCTACTCCTGCTGGGAATCTCCTTTCTCAGCTTCCAGAGAAAACTCATGGCAAACTGCAGTTAAAGAGACATAGGAACATGCGGTGTTTGGTTTTCTGTTCTTGTGATAGTTTGCTAAGAATGATGGTTTCCAGCTGCATCCATGTCCCTACAAAGGACGCAAACTCATCCTTTTTTATGGCTGCATAGTATTCCATGGTGTATATGTGCCACATTTTCTTAATCCAGTCTGTCACAGATGGACATTTGGGTTGATTCCAAGTCTTTGCTATTGTGAATAGTGC
>NW_016823941.1:130907-144240 GCF_001698545.2 Rhinopithecus bieti | reverse complement strand
AAAAAAAAAAAAAAAAAAAAAAACCCAAAAACCCTGAAGTGATCTTTCCTAACAAATTTTTTGAGAAGAATCCATAGGAAGAAATTGAACCCACAGTCTTGGCCCTTATCAGGATTCTAATCTAACCACCGGAGGTTCCTCACTAGATGAGAAAATGCAGTTGGATACAGATTCACAAAAGGGCGTGACCGTTTATTTCCCTTCTTATTCTATATGTGGCCATGCAACACCTTTAAAAGTAGCAGAGTTGTCATCCCAAGAGAAACAAGAGTTAATTTGAGGACTGCTGTTTGGCTTGGAGCCTGGTTGCTCTAGGTAGATAAGGAGTATGTTTTCAGGTCCACTGCATTGCATTGCGTCTTAAACGAGCAGCTATGGATTTAGGAGTCCACAGGCTTTGCTTTAAAAATGGCTGTTATTAAAGTCCTCAGAGACTATTATCCTGCAGGGTTTGTTGTCTTTGCTTTCATATCTCATTCGAAAATTCTCACACTTAAGCACTACAACAGCAGAGAGAAGGGATATGCTCTCTTGCCTCAGTATATTCCCAGGGGCAAAGCTTTATTTCAAAATCTAATCTTTAAAAATGCCTGGCCTACGGTGGATTACCCCCAGAGGAAACTGAGCAAAATCCCATTTGTCAAAACGCCTTAAGCAATCCCGAACTCTGGTAATACGTGATGCTTTCTCTCCTTGTCTGACCCTCTGACTCCATTCTTAAAATTACTTTTTAAAACTGACGAGTTCATTTAAGATATACTAGGTTGGAAGTAAGATGAGAGGTATCTTTCTCATCGATATCTTGTTTTTCCTAGTTTCTTTTCATCCAGTCACAATGCAAAAATTCGCTGCATATTTATTCATCACACAAACATGCATTAAGTACCTATTGTATGTCTATAAGTAGGGCCAACAATACCTCCCTTTTAAGGTTTTGGCAAAGATTAGATGAGATGATGTGAGTAGACCAATCAAGTACCTAACCCAATGCCTAACCTACTGCTAGGTTTCATTAATGTTGCATCCTTCTAGTCCCCCTCTCACTTTCTGCCATGGCTCCAATCCTGCTAGCAGAGAAGACACAAAGCTGTTCAAAAGAAAATCAATACCTACTGCATGAAGATGGGAGCCAGAGCTATAGGCAGGAACTAAGAGGTAGTCCTCAGGAAGTTCAGGTTCAAAGGGCACAGTGTAGCCAATGAGAGCTTAGAATGCAGCCTGGAGGTTACATCTGATTCTATAAGGATAATATTCTACTGTAGCTTCTTGTGTAAAGGTGTAACATTGTGAAAATAGTATTTGGTAATGATGATTGGGAGGATGGTGTTCAGGGTAAATGTAGCAGGGTCAGAGTGAAGGCAGGAAGTCTAGTGGACAGGCAGTCCCAGACATTCAGGAACCAAAATAGCAGTGGCTCCAGAATCAGAGAGAAAGTAAAGAAGAGTGATGCTATCATCATTGAGTGCTCATAAGTTATAAAAATAGCTGCATGTGTGATTTAATTTCATCCTTCTCTTGTCCTACCTTTGGAAGGTAGAATTCGGGAAAGTGATAACTATTCACAAGTACATTTTAAAGATAGAAATGTTATTTAAAGTCCTATTTCTCAAGGAGTAAGAAAAAATTACATATGTTGTGTTTCAAACACACACACACACACACACACACACACCTTGGGGCCAAATAAATTAGAATGACAAAACCATTACACCAAATGACAAGGGCATTGACACTGAAGCTCCATATAGGCACAGGTGACTCCCACCTAAAATATATCCTATCAAGCATTCCTAAACTATATGGGAGTGAGTTCTAAAGGACACAATTTCTTGAGAAAAGGTGGGTAGAGTAACACTGCTTCAGATATTTTTAAAAAGGAAGAAGCCATCGACCCAGTGGAGAACTAATGTTGATACTCATTTGGCTCTGCACATAAAGTTTAAAAAAGAATGGCATGCCTTTTAATTCCGGTGTTGAAAGAGAAAACAAGTCTTAAGACAGGCTGAGTTTTCTTTTTTAATACTGTATCTAAAATCCATATAAAATACTGTGCTGCAATATTATTTCTGATATTGCTATACAGCTTCAGTACTCACAATTGGGTGAGCATTTCCTGCATGAGACATCTTTCAGATCACTGACAACAGTAATCTTGAAAGACCTTAACATGCAAACTCTAGATTGTGCACTTAAGCCATAGAGACAATCACATATGAAAAGTCTACAATGTGGAAGGTACTTTTGGTTTTATATTATATTTTATGTGCAGGAATCAGTCTGTTTGAAGAAAACTACCCTTATCTGAGAAAGACCAGATGGGTCTTTCCAACTCTGAGACATATTTATTATTGCAGAGCCATGATGAGGGGAGGTAGGGTAGGGGGATGAAACAGGGCAGGAGCTAATACTTATAGCCCTTATAAATCCTTTACACCAACTCCATGAAATAGGCCTTCTTTATCCCCTATTGAGGAAACCATGATTTTGAGAGGTAAAGTAACTTATACAAATCATAGAGTTGTTGTTATGTGGCAGAAGCAGGGTTAGAGCAAAGATCTTCCTGAAACTAGGTTCTTTTTATTCTCTTCCCTCCAAGCTCCAATGTCTTCCCCATCCATTAAATACAAAGCAAGTGACTTCTGACTTGGGCTACATGCATCACAGCAACATAATTATAATAACTTATTAAGGTACCTGTGAGATATTTAGTTTCAGAGCACTGTGATGCTCTGATAGGAATGGTCAGCAACTGAATTATTTTCCAATTAGGTATTGTTTTTAAAAGTTGATCCTTAGTCAACTCAGAACTAATATCACTGATGATTTTGAATGGCTCTAAATGAACATAATACATTCCTATTCTTCAAACAGGTAACTCTCTTCCCATGGGCAAATACATATTTGGTTATATTAATCTGTGCAATTTGTCTATATTATATATAGAATTAAAAGCTCGAAAAGCTCTTATTTCTGGAATCTCTTTGTCACGAAGCTATTTTTTGTCCTCTAGAGAATCACTGTGGTTCAAGGTTGTATATTAGAAAAAAGCAATTAGTTGATGTCAAGTCTCATCTTATCCCAATAGCAATATGTAAGAAGAAGGCAAGAACATATGGCAAAGTGCCATAATTATTTCTGATCATACACTAGAAATCACAACAGCCATGTAGCTAATTTCCTCTGGCTTGTTTTAATTATTAGGGTTGTAAATGCAAACAACTACATTTCATCCCTCACTTTCCCCCAAAAAAACCTCATAATACTCCCACACAACCACAAAACAACCCTACACTGATGTAATTGTTTAGAATAGGTTAATGATATGAAAATCTAAGACATTTCTATTTTTTTTCATTTTAAATAGCAGGACAATTTCCAAAATAATCACAGATACTCATCAGACACAACTGTATTCATTTGTGGGTACTCTTTAGCCTAGAGCATAGAGATATTAACCTTAAAACTATTTCTAGGTATTCATAAGTTTTGAATGTTAAAGAAGGTTCTAGTACCATGATGTTAACTAAAGTCCTGCTGATATAATTGAATCCGATTCCCTGGTGATCTTTGGTGAGTTAATTTCTGTCTACTACCAAGTAGAGCAAATTCTTTCTTCTGGAGAGTGTAACTTTTGTGTGTGTGCCTAGACAGTCCTTTCATCCTATTTTGCTTTTCTTCTCTTATACAATAGGGTGAATGGTGATGGGGAGAAAATAAAGTTATTCTTTTGTTAACGTATGAGGAAAAGGAGGAAGACAGGGGATATGCATACGGACACTGATGTAAAGGTAGGTAATATTTTGCATATTTGCTGGGGAAAAATGTCATAAATGAAAAGTAGGCAAAATGCTAAGGGACATTTCCTCATTCTTAGAACCCATCCATGAGCTTTCCATTGTGATAAGATTTGGCTTTGTGTCCCCACCCAAATCTCATCTAGAACTGAAATCCCCACATATCAAGGGGGGACCTGGTGGGAGGTGATTGGATCATGGGGGTGGTTTCCCCCATGCTGTTTTCCCATGTGATAGTGAGTGAGTTCTCATGAGATTTGATGGTTTTATAAGGGCTCTTCCCATTCACTCATTCTCTCTCTCTCTGCTGCTGCCTTGTGAAGAAGGTGCTTCCTTCCCCCTTTGCCTTCCACCATGATTATAAGTTTCCTGAGGCCTCCCCAGCCATACAGAACTGTGAGTCAATTAAACCTCTTTTTCTTTAGATAAATTACCCTGTCTCAGGGAAGTTTTTTATAGCAGTGTGAAAACGAACTAATATACATCGTGTATCTATTAATTCTTCCCAAAGCATTCGGTTCAGTTCAGAAGATCCTAGAGACCCTTAGACCATCTCACTGAAGCAGGTCCAGGGTATTTTTTGTGGCGTTTTGCCATGATGCAATGCTCTTTTCAACTGAGAACAAGTATATTTGGAAAATCATCCCCAAAAGAGCAAGATTTGGGAAGGCTTAGGCCTTTCCATGCCCACGTGACATGTTATGTAAGTCTTACGAAGAACTAGAACAGATAAAAGGATGACTTTACAGATCATTTTACATCATAAGAATTTTATGTGAGAGCGACTTTTGAGACAGAGTTTTGCTCTTGTCGCCCAGGCTGGAGTGCAATGGCGTGATCTCAGCTCACTGCAACCTCCGCTTGCCTCCTGGGTTCAAGCGATTCTCCTGCCTCAGCCTCCTGAGTAGCTGGGATTACAGGCACCTGCTCACCATGCCCGGCCAATTTTTTTATTTTTAGTAGAGGCAAAGTTTCACCATGTTGACCAGGCTGCTCTCGAACTCCTGACCTTATGTGATCCACCTGCCTCGGCCTCCAAAAGTGCTAGGATTATAGGCATGAGCCACTGCACCCGGCCTACATTTTAATACTGATTAAAGAACAGGGGAAATCTGCCTCATAACACCCTGAGTAAGAAATGAGAAATTATAGCTGCATATCATCATTGTCGCTGACCCTGAGTATAAACGAAGAAGTCTCATGGTGACCAAAACAGAGAATTGTTAACTAGGTCATGTTCATAGTGCTTTACCATGGACAAATATTTTTGATCCATCCTTCTAAGGCACGGGTAGAAAAGCTGTTGAAATGTTGTAAATCTCTGCTTGAGTTTGCGATACAGTTTTAAATTTAGCAGAAAAATATTCACCAACAGGAGAATGAGAAACCAATGTGGATAATGCCTAATTATTAATGTTATCTTGAATAGAAAATAAAAGACTTGCTAAAACCTTTCTGCCTGGTTTTGTCGGAGTTCTGTTCCTTTTGCACATTTACTTTTGACGTTTTCCTTTTGTGGGCTGGCAGAAAGATGGGGTCACTCTAAACGTTTACTAAAAATACTCTTAAAACTGTAAGATGTAAGTTTTTTATTTTAAAGAGCCCAAAGTCTTCTGAAAAAGTCTTAAGCAAATAAATGAACCAAAATAACATGTGATAATGTTAAACTCGAACACAGCCCTGTGGGAACAAAGAACAATTAGCCTTGACCCCCAAGATTTGCAGATGCCATCATACAAGCGATGATATTTGATCAGGGTCTTGAGGGATGAGTAGCAGCTGGCCAGGGAGAAATGGGAGAGTGAAATTTGAAGCAGTGGGAAGAACATGAATAAAGTTGAAGATAAGATGAGACAAGAATACACATCAGAGCTAAGTAACTCTCGGGGGGAAGAGGGGAAGACCCATGACGGGAAGAGAGACAAAGTGGTAAGATCAAAATTTCTGTCTCTCTCTCTCTCTATATATATATATATAGCTGCACAGGAAGGAGGGCCTGGATTGTGAAGGGGCTTGTATATTAAGCTAAGGATTTGGACTTTATCCTGTGAAGATGTCTAATCTGTTTAAGATTTTTGGTAACATCATCTTGGTGGCAGTGAAAAGATACATTAGAGGCAAGAACACTAGAGCCAGGGGAAACAGTTAAAAGGATGTTATGACAGTCTGAGCAAAAGACTATGGAGATCTAAACTAAGGTAATAGACATAGGATGAAGAAAAGGGAGATATTTTCGAGAGATCATGAATACAACTTAGAGACTGACTGAATGCAAGGATAACATGTAGGGAGGCAAGTTGGGTTTCTGGCTTAGCGAAGAAGATGGGGGTGATAACACTACCTATTATTAAAGTGTTGAATTTCCAAGGATATATGAGCAGTTTAACCATAGGCTAAGACTTAGTGATAGGGTGTGGAAGGGAGAGTGGTGTTGACCTTTGACGGGGGGTACATGTCATCCACTCATGGGCATGGTAGCCTGAAATAGGGGCGGTAAAGAAGGGTCCAGCAGGGAGTCAGTCTGTGTTCTCTTTCTTGCTCTCTCAGGCATCTGTGTTCTTTGTGTCATCCACACATGCCTGTGAGCGTGAACTTGCATCATGCATCAGTAGTTTCGTTACTACAGTGGTTCTCAAACTTGAGTGAGCTTGAGAATCACCCGGAGGGCTTATTAAAACACAGGCTGCTGGGCTCCACGCTCAGAGATCATGATTCTGTATGTCTGGGGTAGAACTCAAGAATTTGCATTTCTTACAAGTTCCCAAGTGATGCTGATACTGCTAGTCCAGAGACCCCATTTTGAGAATGAAACACTGTTCTAGCATAACAGCCCTTAATCTTCCAAAGGTCATGAATGCCTTTATAAGAATGATGGATCTTCTCCTCAGAATCCTGCAGAAATATTTATAAACACAAAATATGACCTATTATTTCATGGACTTCTGCTACTGTCACTTCCACCTCCACCTCCAAGAAATACAATGGATTAATGAAGACAACGTATCCTTCCAGCACCATTCTAAAGGAAAACCCCCAGGAAGAAGAATACATTGGAAAATGGCACGAAAATGTGATTTTACTTATTTCGGTGTCTTAGAATTACTCACAGTGAGCCTACGTACAAAATGACCCAATTTGGGGAAGGAGACCTGTCAAAGGACAGTTCTTGGGTGCAATGAGGAAATTCATTTCACTCTAACCACATTCAGGTAACCTGACCTTTTCCCATTTTAACCTGCCATTCACTTGGGAAATAACAAATAACAGAGAGGTGGGTGGGTAACCATGGAGAAAAGGGTACATTTAGCCAGGGGCCTGCCTATGGAAGGATGCAGCAGTTTGCACCTCGGGAAAGCAGAGGTAGGGCTCTAGGCTCTCTGTCTGGTAGCCCAGGGAAACAGTTCAAGATCAAAGGAAAAGATAATTAAGAATGTGCTTAAAAGAAAACTTCAAATCAGCTGTGCTACACAAAGATATGAGACAATTCCTGTTGTAGAGAAAAGAGCATTTTGACTTTACCCTAAGAATCTTTCTTATGTGCTTTCCATAGCCCAGCGGTATAGATATTTTTAAATGACCCTGGAAAGAAAGCAGAGGTGTTCTTTATTTCATGAATAGAAGGCAATCTTTCATTTAAAGAACCTTAACCCTGCTCTGCATGCATGCATGAAGTCAGGAACACAAGGGCAATATTGTATTATTCATTTCGGCAACTATAAATTCAAATGATGGCTCTGAGGTTGGGGAGAAAAAGGCCTGCTGAGCTGGAGAGCAGAACGCTTCCTTCAGCTTATCAAAGAAGTGATAGTGCTACAGGCAAGAGTGCCCCTTAATAATCTAGGGAAAATACGCCTCTGAGTCAATGAAGATTTTCTGTTATTGCATGGGCTGTTTTGCCTACAGCCAAGAAAATTCTTCCTGATGGTAATGTTTTACCCTCCGATTCATCTCCTCTGTCTTCAATTCTTCTCAGCAAATTTTTATTGGGTCTCATCCTGGGCACATTTACAGAGCAATTTCCATAATGATAAAACCTCTTCAAATGAGATTTAAAGTGTAGTTAAAAGGCAGATGTGTTGTGGCAAAGGCGTTGTTGTACAGTGGCCATACATCACAATGCCATGGAGCTCTCAGTCAGCCAGCCTATGGAATGACCCCGGTTTCACTATGATAAGATTACATATCCTTGTTTGAGGCTAATGGCTTCGTTAGGAAAAAATAAATAAATAAAAGAAGATAAAACAGGCTCTTTATTGGAGAGATAAGTCCATGAACATGAGTTAGACTTTTGCACTCTTCTCCCTTTGTTCCGTCTCTTAGACTTCAGAGGCAACAAGAAACTCCTTGAGCACGGAAGTGAACACTAACAAACGCACAGGTGAAAGCTGAAAGGATCTGCTTGCCCGGAGAAGCTGAGCTCCTTAGCTCCTACAGCCTGTTCTCATGGTTTTAAGTGTGATTGCTAGAAAAGTGGAAACTACAGGTTACAGTTCCCTGAATGGCTGAATGCTTGCTCCTGGAAAACTGCCTGGTACCTGAGAAAGCAAGGAAATATTCCTGGAGCAGTCAATGTTTGAAACCTCAAAAGTAGCTAAGACTATTTCTTCTTCACTGTAAAATCAATATAAGATTTTTAAGCTTTGGAACTTCCCAAACCCGAAAATAGCTTGCCTACCCAGATCCTGACTCATAGAATTCATTAAATGATATGAACTGATTTTTTACTTGGCTGCTGGTTTTAAGTATTGATAGATAATCATATCATGTGATAGGGAAATCATATTAACACATGGGGCAAATAGAATCTTTCAAAAGATCAGTTTTGAGATTCAAGATCATCATTAAATAATAGATTCTGAAGCATTTAAAAGAGGACTTTGAACTTTTAAATGCCATTTGTTTGACAACCTTTTTAAAACGTAACATGACGATATTCATGGAGAATCAATACATCACATAATGTCTACATTACTTACAGCAGAGAGTTCCACTAATTTTCTGTGCTCCTTTCTTTGCCTAAATGAACTATTTCGTTTAGTACAATATTTTGTTTGTAGAATAAAATTTATCCTTGTGATGTTGGGAGTTATGAAATAACTCGTGTGTTTTAAAATATCATTAAATGTATGGAATTCAACTATAATTAGTAGAAATCATTTGAGGGTCTTTAATTTACTGATGCTGACAAATTCTCATCAAATAGTTACTGTGCTTTCATGTACAATAACATCTTTGTAGGCAGATGTAAGACACTAGAAAATAATGTACACTTTCAAAGAGAAAGTGAACCTCCCATACCTCTGAAATAAAAGCAATTTAGAAATCTTATATATTTTAAAAGAAGCACATAAATTAATCTGTAAAATTCACTTTACTTGTTGTCGGTGAAATGCTATGTTCAATTTGCGGTTACAGCAAACAATTAATGGAAAGTTTGACTTCACTGTTAACAATATCCTCTTTTAACCAAACAACCTTCCTTAAACCTTGGATAAAATTTTCTGCCAAAAAATTCCCCTATTTCCCACTATCACCATCACAGATAAACGGATTGAAAAGACAACACCATTCTCAGTAGAACTGTTTGCGTACACTCAGTTAGCCAAGCTTCTACTGCCTGATTTCATTGCCACGGAAAATCCTCCAGGATAACTTGGGTAGCAGCTACCTCTATTATTTCTCCCAGCATCCCACTGCTTCCAATTGCTACTGATTTGCTGTTACAATCAGTAGCCTAGAAACTTGAACCACCCCAAGTGTTTTAAATGCAGAAGAGAAAATCCGAGGGAACATTGGGAAGGAAAAAATGTTTCCAAAGAGCGGCATTGTGCTTGTATGACTGTTTTCATCAGCCTTGACTCTTTGGAGAGGCAGTTTTACTTTTATACCTAGTCTAATATTTCTTCTCACTAAATAGTGAATTAGCACAGTGCAAATTTAGCAGTCATCCTTTTGACATCTTTACTCATAAAATAAGTAAAAGCAATCCCCAACTTACAAAGAGTTCTCTAACCAAAATCATTTGCAAATAAATGGTCCAGAACCCCAACTCAAATTTCCACAGATACAATAGTCATATACATGTCTCAGACCAGCATATACATATATAGCTATTTAACCTATAACATGGACGATTTATATCATTTTGATAGCATGACTTTGGGTTATATGATTTGGGAAATATGCGTCTTTTGGGATATGAAAGAGTCAAGAAGTATGGAAAATAAATACTTCCTATTTTAAGACCTGGATTTGTCCAACGCCAAACAAAGGAGATATAAATGGGCATCTGCCCTCTCCTTCCACGTCCTGGTGCCCGTATTTTCTACTCGCAAAGTTCCTTATGTTTTAATCCGCATTCTCACCTATCTGTTGAAAATCTTATTCCCAGCGTATAGACTGACAACTTTCACATTATGGGAGATTTTATATTTTAAAAGAGGGCATGGGCATGGTGGCTCACATCTGTAATTCCAGCACTTTGTCAGGCCAAGGTGGGTGGATCACTTCAGCCCAGGAATTTGAGACCAGCTTGGGCAATGTGGTGAAACCCTGTTTCTACAGAAAATACAAAATTAGTGGGGTGCTGTGGCACGTGCCTGTAGTCCCAGCTACTTGGGAGGCTGAGGTGGGAAGGAGGATCACCTGAGCCCAGGGATGTCGAAGTTGCAGTGAGCCATGACTGTGCCACTGCACTCCAGCCTGGGTGACAGAGTGTGACCCTGTCTCCAAAAAAAAAAAAAAAAAAAAAAAAAAGGGGAAGCTGAGTTAAACCAAACCAATCTGAATCATAGATTGATAGGATTTCCAAGAACATAAGAATGCAAAGTAAAAATATTCAGATGGTAGCATAAGTGTCTGGGGGAAGAAAGGCTTTAGCTGCTCTTGATAGGCAATCTACTTTGGTTAATACTATGAATTGGCTCACCTAAACCTACTTACCATCCTTCCAATTGGACAGGTTGGAAATTAAAAACCGTATCTGCCAGACTTCCATGCAGCTAGTGTTCTGATTATGAATTAGGATATAAGTTAGGGTTGTCAGATAAAATACAAGGTACCCAGTTAAATTTAAATTTTCTACACAATCTTTTTTATTTATTGTAAGCATGTGGCACGCATTATTTTTATTCGCTAAATCTGGCAACATTTTGCCAAATGTGTATATTTGTAAGAGATTTGGAAGGTGGAAGGGAGGTATAGGCCACCTTTCTGCCCGTTTTGGCTGTTTCTGTTGGTGAGCTTAGTCAAAGAAACATGAGATTTCCTACATCAGAGTTCCAAAGTTCATTCTCCAGCTTCCTGGCTGGAGAAGGGCAGTTGCTAACAGCAGCTTCAAAAGTGGTAGCCTCTAGATTTCAACCTCCTGGTTCCTAGTTCACAGTTACAAAGTATGTCCTTGAAATCATTGCTTCAGTGGTACCCCGGAGATGGTAGTTTCTTATTGGATCAGTTCTATATGGTTTTAGAAATCGGAGCCAAATCTAAAACCTGCTACTTTAGCCTTTCCAAAACTTCGATATGCATCTAATTCCCTGTATTAAATCCCTATCTGATTAATGTACCTAGAGTAGTTTCTCTTTTCTGCACTGAACTCTCTTATATTGACCCTCAGGGCCACCTCCTCTATTTGTTTCTACTACTTGCAATATCTTCCTTTAGTCATTAAAAATAATCTACAAACAATACAACTTTATGGTTTTCTTAACATGGTTCTTTGTCACAGCAGAGATTTCCCATCACAGAAGGATAGGAAGTGAGGAAGGCAAGTGGATTTGTACCTATGGACAGATGTCTTATTTATTTTATTTCTAAAGAACATACTTTACAAGACACTTTAGGTTGTAATAATGCATTAAAATACCTAAACAGTATATCAGCATTCTTTAGAAACACTTTACTATTATTTTTCTCATCTCTTTTGTCCCTCATATCTACATGTCAAATTTCCACTGACAACTAATTTGATGCCTAGGGAAAATATTTGATTCAACAGTTTCACAACATGATGTCCTATTAATTAAAACATGATACACTGTCATCAAATTTCCAAATAAAAAGAAGCCCAGAAGTGAAATATCACAAACTTGATACACATGTACAGTCATGTGGAGGGGTGGAGGGATACTAAGGAAAGACAGTGTGTTTTCAAACCTGGCTTGCACGTGTGAGGTGAACGCTGGAGAACAGAACTTACCTCTCTGCTGTTAGCACCTGGAACAGTACTGAGCGCACTCGAGGCACTCAATAAATCGAGCTTAATTTTTTAAATCTTTTGCTCCCTTCACCCATTCTGCATATATCTCATGTACAATTTCATTTCCCAAAAGTACCAGGTTCTAACATCAGGAAGAAAATATATGGTGAGCATTGACCATCTCTGGTGGTCAAGGTCTCTACTTTTAATCTCATGTAATTAGGGTGATCCAGGATGCTATTAATAATTACACAGGGTCAGGTACACTGGCTCATGCCTGTAATCCAGGTGCTTTGGGAGGCCAAGGTAGGAGTATCGCTTGAAGCCAGGAGTTTGAGATCAGCCTGGGCAACATAGCACGACTCTATCTCTACAATATGTTTTAAAAAATAAAATAAAATAAAATCAGTTAAAGGAGTTTGAAACCAGCCTGGCCAAGATGGTGAAACCCTGTCTCTACTAAAAATACAAAAATTAGCAGGGCATGGTGGTGGGCAACTGTAATCCCAGCTACTCGGGAGGCTGAGGCAGGAGAATCGCTTGAACTCGGGAGGTGGAGGTTGCAGTGAGCCGAGATCGCACCACTGCACTGCAGCTTGGGTGACAGAGTGAGACTCCTTTTCAAAAAAAAAAAAAAAAAAAAATAGCTGGGCATGGTGGCACACACCTGTAATCCTAGCTACTCAGTAGGCTGAAGGAGGAGGATTGCTTGTGCTCAGGAGTTTGAGGCTGCAGTGAGCTATGATCATGCCACCACACTCCAGCCTGGGTGACAGAGCCAGACTCTGTCTCTAAAATAAATAAAATAAAATAAAATAAAATATAGTAAAGTAAAGTAGCACAAGAATAACAGGGATAAACTGGGACAGCCAGAGACAAATTAGGATGGATGAACCTATAGCAGTCAATAAAAGGGGCAAAAGGGTCTGACTGGGTCCTTATGCATTCCCCATAGCAGCTGAGGTAGCCTTTCTTCCCACTCATTCTCTGCAAGTAACAAAAGGTCTGTGACACGACGTTCTCTTTCTGCCTGGGGCTCACTGCACGCGGTGAATTGATCACTGCACCTGTTTCTTACATTCAGGGATGACAAGCAGAGAAGAGCCAGTGGTTCACACCACTGTTTGTGCACCCAGGTGCCCTCTCACCATGGGGAGTAAACACCTTCAGTTCTGTTTGCTACGGAAAAGAAAAATAAAAAGAGGGCCAATAACAAAATGCCCTTCAAAGAAAACACTTTGTGAGCCTGTGTGTAGCAAAGATAAGAACTAGGACACTGTCAAGAGAAAGATCCTAGAATAGCTTCTTGAAAGAAAGATTTCTTAAAAAAAAAAAAAAAAAA
>NW_016823941.1:126262-129467 GCF_001698545.2 Rhinopithecus bieti | reverse complement strand
TATTTGGACAAGCCACATAGCCTGAAATTAATGAGATAATTGAAAACTATCCTTTTCCAGTAGAATCCCCTCATTTTATGCAAGGTTGCTTAGTGGCCTAGGATTGATAATAATAAGTAAGCTAATGAACCCAATCCAAAACTGATTTTGCAGTATCTTTTATCAGCAAATTTCATGGCAGTTGCTGTATATTTCATTGTAAAAAATTAGGGACGGTTTAAACTGGGGAGGTGAGAAAACAGAAGGAAAAGAGGTAGAAATAAGAAGCACAAGAAGATTCTGAAACACTTTTCATAAACTCAGAAGCAATGAAATGTACTTAAAACTGCAAACAGAATAGAGTGGACTTGAAACTGCTCACTGATTGTGTATTCAACATTTTCTCTGTTAAATAATATCCTATAGTAGCTATTTCAAATTGCCACTCACCTTAAATGTCAGACTCCAACACCTTCCTCATCACTGTGCATTTAGCTGCAGCTTCCACTTCAATAAAAAATAAATCTGATACAACAATCCTACCTTAAGCTTTCACCAAACTTACAAAACTACCAGTAGCTATGCCCATCCTCCTTCCCTTCTTCCCTCATGTTGTAATAGAAGCTGTACTTTCCTTCCTGTCTGAAGCTAATTTCTAAATTTCATCTTTCTACCTTCTCAAGTACCTGTGCTATTGATTATCTCCAATTTCTCCTGCATCCTCAACCTCTCCCTCTCTACCATCTTCTTCTCATTGCCATTTAAACATGTATAAGTCACTACCCTTTTAAGAGTGTGTTCTTCCTGCCCTTACATCCATCTTCTGCTACTATGGCCCTTTTTCTCTTCCCATCACAGCCAAAAGTCTTAAAATAATTGTTTTACACTTGCTCCCCCACTTTCTCAATTCTCAATCATGCCTTAACCTACTGCAATCTTGGTTCTTTATTTACCACAGAGTAATTACTGAGTTCTTCATAATCAGCACTGAAATTACTTACATAAACGTTGTCAATACCCTTCTTGTTGCTAAATTAATAGAATATATTTTGGTCTTATCTTTCATGATGCTTTTGTAGTATTTGACACCTCTAAATGTTACTTTTTCTTGAAAGCCTCTCTTCCTTTGGATTCTGTGACATCACACATACCTAGTTTGTCTCCTATCTACTGAACTGCAAATTTTCCTGTCTCCACTGAAAGCTTATTTTTCTTTACTTACCCCTGAAATTTTGCTGTTTGCCTGGGTTCACTCCTAGGCCCTCTTCTCTTCTCATCTACAAACTTTACTCTGAACAATTTCAAACACGTGGAAGGTTTTAATTACCTATATACTGATAATTAAATATCCAATTAAAGATCTCTAGCCTAGAACATTTATCCGTAGGTACAGCTCACATACCTAGGGATCACAACTTAGTCTACACTATCATCATCACTCACCTGGACAATTTCAATAGTGTGCTGAAGCTATCTTCTTGCCTCCAGTTTGCTAAGCTTCCTCTGGTCCCTTGAAATAACCTGACTTTCTCACTTCCAGGCCTTTATGCGTAGTATCCCATCTGCTGGGACTCCACCTCCTCCAAATCCCCAACGTGACCTGTCTAACTCCTGCTTCTCTTCAGGTCTCAGCTGAGGTAAGGCTTCCTTGGGAAAGCCTTCTGCATCCTACCAAGCCAGGGTCGATGACTTTGATGTACTCCCGTAGCACTATCATAGTAATACCCTTACTATCTACAGGTTGAATATCTCGTATCCAAAATACTCGGGACTGAAAGTATTTCAAATTTCAGGTTTTGGAATATTTGCATTACCCTATGGCTATTACGCAGGTCTTTAGGGCATTTTCAACAATATCTTGACACCACCAGAGAATATACCAGAAAACACAGTGATTAAAGCATGTAGGTTTTGGACCCATGCCAGACATCATAGGGTACCTGCCACTGTCACATCTAGCCTGCATGTGTGTCATTTTTGTTACCTTTTGTGGGTGTGCTTGTATGAGGGAATCTGGGTGTGGGTGGAAAAGAAATATTGCAGCTAACGGGGGCTGAGAGGATCTTTTTTTCCCTTGGGGATGCTGAATAAACTCTATGTAGTGTGCCTGCATTTTCACTGTGACTTGTCACATGAGGTCAGCCGTGGAATTTTCCATTTGTGATATCATTTCAGCATTCAAAGAGTTTTGGATTTTGGAACATTTGGATTTCAGGTTTTTGGATCAGGGATGTTGAACCTGTAGTAGTTACTTGTTTAATTTCCTTCCTCCCCCACTAAACTACAGATCAAAGAAAACAGAGATCAAACCTATTTCCTTTATTTATTGATGTGTCTCTAGTGTCTAGCCTAGTGTTTGGAACATCAATAAATATTCATGAAAGAAATGGATAAATAAATGTATGCTTGCATCAGAAGACATCCCACAGCAGTCTTTTCTAATCCTTGGTAATTTGAATTTGTTGTTATTATTGATTTATATACAAGGGCCAATGTCCTGTGAGGTAGTAGCACATATGTTTCTGTTTTTAAAAGAAATTGTTTCATAAAATTCTATTATAATGAAAAGCATGGACTATCACATTTTCTTTCATGGAGATACTTTTATATATCATAATTCTACAAATGTATATTAAATTAGACAAACTAGAAGTCAAAGAACTGAGGTACAGCTATTTAGAAATGAATTTGTGGGAGCAGAGGGCCATGAGCAGCTGTGCAAGTTGTACACTGAGAAAAACAGAAAATCTAACACCTTAACAATTCCAAGAAAAGCTCACTTTTCAAGAATCAAATCAGTCAACTCTTGCAAATTTAACTTTACAATGAAACAGTAATTTTCAACCACAGAATATAACAGAAAATTAAGTGACCAGAGGCCTGCAGTATAATGACAGGGCATATCTGCTAGACTGACTTCGTCATTACAGCACTACTAAATTTAACAGCCAGATTAATATTGGGGGTAGTGTCGATTTTCCATGTTTATTAATAAAATAATGATGACCCATAATAGAAGGCAAGATTTATTTAGAGACTAATATATTCTAATACTTAGAAATCAACTTTTATGTTAATAAAAACATAACCCACAAATACTCATGAGAAAATACTTTGTCTAATTTGCCTTATCAATAAGATTCTTTATAACATGAAATTATTAAAGTCTGCCTATTTAAAAAATAAATCGTCCATAATCTTGGAATTGTTAAGGTGTTAGATTTTC
>NW_016823941.1:120487-123125 GCF_001698545.2 Rhinopithecus bieti | reverse complement strand
TTTTTTATGGCTGCATAGTATTCCATGGTGTATATGTGCCATATTTTCTTAATCCAATCTATCACTGATGGACATTTGGGTTGGTTCCAAGCCTTTGATATTGTGAATAGTGCTGCAATAAACATACGTGTGCACGTGAGACCAAATATTTTCAATGAACATACAGTGTCTAAGTTGACATATGCCAGATTTCAAAGACTTAGAATGGAAAAAGCAAATTTTATTAATACTTTTTATTGATTACATATTGAAATAATATGTTGGATATATTCGGTTCAATAAAATATTAGTTTCACTTTTACTTTTAGAGAACGTGGCTACTAGAATATTTAAGATTACATACGTGGCTCTCATTTTATTTCTATTGGACAACACTGTTCTAGAAATTGTGCTGGCATTGGGAATATAGAGCTAAACATTCCCTTAAAGATTTTACAGAATGGTGGTACATTTACTGCTATAGCAGAGAGATATAGAGGAATAGAAAGGATGCTCTGGGGACATAGATGAGTAGCAATTAAATTAGGCTGATGTCAAACATGGCTACCAAAAATAAGGCATGCTTAAATTGATCCTTAAAGTTTGAGTGGAAGTTAGATAAAGAAAGACGAAGGGTATTCCAGGAAGACGGAATGCCATGTACAATAACATTGGGAGGAGTAGTACAATACAGTGATTAAGAATCTAGAACCTCTACCCTTTGAGTCATATGCACTCAAGCTGTACCACTTACTACCTGTGAGATCACATGTAAATTACTTAACTTCTCTGTATCTGTTTCCTCCTCTGTGAAATGGGGATACTACTACTGCCAACCTTATAAAGTTATTGTGAGAAATGCGTGAGTTAATATACTGCTCAGAACTGTGTCTGGTCCATATTGTATTTGCTGCTATTATTGTGAATTAGAAAATAAGAGAGTTCCCCACAGGTTGGAGTAAAGGGAGTTCTGTCTGCGAAAGTGTCAGGGAAGATGGGGCTACAGAGGTGACGAGGCATTGTGCATTCACCAAAGCAGTTTGACCTTTTATCCTTCAAGCTGTAGAGGATTAGTCACATCTTGAAAACATATGCCAGGCATAAGAGTAGCAGAGCATTTAGACGGATCTAAAGCACTAGATAAGAGATAAGAGTCCAATGCAGCAAGCCAGTTGAGCAGTGCTACAGGGCCACTGCGAATAGAGGGCAGGGCATGAATAAGGTTGATGTGGTTGCTAATTGCTCTTGAAACCTTTCTCTGCTTCTTTTTAGGTACCTAGCCAGACTTCATTTTCCAGCCCCTCTGTTGTTACATGTGGCCATAGGGCAGAGTTCTAGCCAGCGGAAGGTAAGTCAAAGGACATGGGACACCTCTCGTGTGCACTCCTCTAGCTCATTCCCCTTTGGGTTGGCTGAATATCTTCAGGAGGGCAAACTTGGCAACTGGCTATTGCAGATGGAAGACCCTTGCTGACCTGTGTTCTTTTTTTTTTTTTTTTCTTTTCTTTTCTTTTCTTTCTTAGATGGAGTCTCACTCTGTCGCCATGCTGGAGTGTAGTCACGTGATCTTGTCTCACTGCAACCTCCACCTCCTGGATTCAAGCGATTCTCCTGCCTCAGTCTCCCAAGTAGCTGGGATTATAGGTGCCCGCCACCACTCCCAGCTAATGTTTGTATTTTAGTAGAGACGGGGTTTCATCATGTTGCCCAGGATGGTCTCGACCTCCTGACCTCAGGTGATCCGCCGACCTTGGCCTCCCAAAGTGTTGGGATTACGGGCGTGAGTCACTGCGCCCCGCCTGGTCTGTATTGTTGAATAACTATGTGGGTTGTCACCCCTCCCTTCCCACACACACATCCAACACCAACTAACATGAATTCACCTTAGACTGTTTACATGAGAAAGAAATACATTTCGATTTTGTTTAAGTCATTTTAATAGTCCATTTGGAGGATGTTTAACATATTATAGCGGTTAGCCTATCCTAGCTATTATAGATATGAAAAGTATTTAAAGAGCTAAAAGCATTTTATGAGGAAAACAGACTTGATGACAGATAAGATATGACAGTGATGAAGAAAGTTGTCACTAAATTCTTTGAGTAGCAGGGTCTCAAGTGTTATCTTGAGTGCAAATATAAACAGTGAACCGATAAGTATTTTCTTTGTGAACTTGCCAAAGTAAATTTTCAGCTAGCAATGAAGAACAGTAAGAAGTAGGAATCTGGCGAGGTTAAAGAAATTAGGCATCTTCCTTAATTTAGCAGAAAAGAGGTCAAGTTTCAAAAGACATTGGGAAGTCTGGGTGACCCTCAAGGATTTAGATAGGAAGAGGAAAATTGACAGAAGTCAGTTGGTTAAGGTATTGATAAGATTTGAGTTATGTGGCTGGGTGCGGTGGCTCAGCACTTTGGGAGGCCGAAGTGGGTGGACCACGAGGTCAGGAGTTCGAGACCAGCTCGGTCAACATGGTGAAACCCCATCTCTACTAAAGACACAAAAAATTAGCCAGGCATGGTGGTGTGCGCCTGTAATCCCAGCTACTCGGGAGGCTGAGGCAGGAGAATCACTTGAACTTGGGAGGTGGAGGTTGTAGTGAGCCAAGATTGTGCCATTGCACTCCAGCCTGGGCTACAGGGCAAGATTCCATCTCAAAAAA
>NW_016823941.1:112280-116000 GCF_001698545.2 Rhinopithecus bieti | reverse complement strand
ACTCATTGTTTAAATAGAAGGACTAGGGCGTTCAACATTTGGCCACAGAAGAAAATATGCACACACACAAACATAACTGATTTTTTTTAAAAAAACATGTATTACTTTAAAAATATGCCAGTTAAATGTTAAAACTTATGTATGAATGTGCTAAAGAAAGAGACTAACACAAAATAATTTCTGGTAACATTTTAGCATCATGAAGGCCCATAAAATGAGGAGGGCATGGATTACTGAAATTGTGTGAAGTGAGAAAACTACATAGAAACATTTCCAGGAATGCAAGGAGACAAAGAGAGCAAACAATTAAGTACATTGCATCCCTCCATATCTGCTCCTTTAAAAAATGTATATTTCACTCATTTACATTTTATGTTACGTTATTATCTGACTCTTCTAAAAGTTGTTGGTGTAAATTACAGATCATCTGAAGTGTCAGAAAATCAGGACTGAGAACAACTACCCTGAAAAAAAATCGATTATTTTAGAATGTGAAAGAATGGCCAAGGTCTATGCAAAGTTATTTTTGCTTTGAATAGAAACCCTGAGTGCAATGTTTAAGAATATAAACCTATTCCCAACATGCGAAAATTCCGTAGGCTTTTTCAAATGAACCCTCCAAGTCAGTATTTTAACTCTGCTACTGTGTATGTGCGAGGTTTCCCAAATGGAATTCTCTATTCCCAGAACAATCTTTTCTAAAGTCACAAAAAACAGAAATAGAATTCAAAGTTCTTATGCTTGATATACTTTATGCCTTCTTTCATAAAACACATCACCTAGTTTTCACATTTCTCTGAATATCCTCTGTTGTCACAAAAGATATATTTCTAAGTTAAGCTAAAATGTATGATTTTAAAACAACGTAAACGAAAACTGCAAACACAAAACACGTTTATAAATTCATGCTTATGAAATTATGACTTACAGCATAAGTTATTCTTGATATTTAAAAGAATCGTTTATGAGTTTTTGACATCATGAATCTTTGATGACAACATTATCTGTGAACAAGAGATTGTGTGGGCTTACACAGTATTTTTAACTAAAAGTTACGGTATTTGGTTTAACACAGAAACCACACCATAGGTTAAGTTTGAGATTATTTTGAAATATCTGAACTGCTCAGCAGGTAAAAACAAGTAATACAGCCCATTTATAGCTCATCAGTTTTTTATTTTGAGTCATCTAAGCAATAACTCAAGGAAGGTGAGAAAGAGCATTTGCCACCCTCCAGGGTGGCAAGTGAACCTCAGGAGTCCCCTGGAAATACAGCCAATTGATGCTTCACGTCTCCCACCATGCTCTGCCATCAACTCTCCACTGCCATGGACTCCACAATGGAAATGTGCCACACTTAGGCCACTTTTCATTTCAGTTCTTTTATATATTACCCTCCCTTTTCATATTCTCCTTGGAACTGAATGAGTTACTGTTTCAAAGAATGGGGGCCCTGTACTAGGGAAGGGTGGGGTATAATGACAAGCAAGTTCATTTGTTTGGAAGAAAATAGTCAGCAACAGAACAATAAACACAGAAGTCTGCTAGAACAGGCCTTCAGTTTATCAACACAAAGAGTTTTCTTCATGACTTCCTTGGACATCAGTTGCATTTAAAGATAGAGTTGCTAATAATTTCCTTTCCTCTTTACTTGTTTAATTATGCAATCGGATATTAANCTTGAGAAGCGTTCTGATACAGTGCTGACTGACTAGCCATGTCTTTCGTGGGCAAACAAGACAGAAACGGAAGCCATTCACATTTTTTCCTTCCTTGTTCCAGTTAATCTATTCATTTTTCTGGAAGAGAAAATTAAGGTCCAGAAAAGCAAAGAAACTTGCTCTTAACATCAGTGCTGGAGCAGAACCCAGATTTCTGTACTTCTAGCCTATGTCCCTTCCTTCACATCTGGTTTCAAGATTCCTTAAAGATAAATTCTAAATTCTAGCCCTAAGATTTGCTATCTTTCATATTTTAACCTACTTTCAAGGTTAACTACCTGCCTTTGGTCAACAGCATAAATAAATCTGAGTATGCCATGTGAGAACACAGCATGATCACAGGAAATAGTCTTCAGCATCATAAAACTATCACATAAAATGTAGCGCCCAGTGCACTACCTAAAAGGCACATGTTATAAGTGGTAGGGGTCATTGTCAGTCAAGTTAAGCAATGCATGGGGAAGAGAAATTGTCAGAGGAACAACAAAGATATCATCTGTAATATCGTTTTGAGACATATTTGGCTTGAATCTTTACAAATGGCAGCAGAATATTCGCAAGGACTTTTGTCCCAGTGTGAAGAGGTGACAACTGGAATTGATTCAACGTCTGTTAACATTGGTCATGGTGCTAGATACCGGGAATCCACCAGTAAACCGGAAAGGCATAGTCCCTATCTTTGTGGTTGTTACATTTTAGTAGAGAAGTCAGGCATCGAACAATGATGTGACTGTTTTGAAAAAGGAAGTACAAGGAACTTCTTGGGGGTGGGAGGGGTAGCCGATAAGCCCAAATTTTTGACAATTGTCACTCGGAAACAGAATACAGAGGTCAATTTGTGATAACTTTCTGTAGCTATTCTGCATCCAGGCTGGATATCCAAAACAAACACTGGATTGCCGGAAAACTTAGGAATTTAATATTCACAAATCGATATTCTAATATAAGCAAATACAAATAGAAAAGACAAATTCACAGGGTAATAACCATTTGAATCTCAATAGATACCAGTTATAAAATGATACAGATCTTTAAATCAGTACGTCCTCTGATGTCTAAAAGATGCTTATCACTATTCACCAGATTCTTTTCACTTGCTTTGCAAATCAGTTTAAACATACATGGTAATCAGGAGTCATTATTTTATTCACTTGGAAAGTCAGAAGTACCTTTTCCCAGTGAGATTTTGAAGGAAAAGTAAAACACCATTCATTTGGAGATTTTATGGGCGTCTAAACGTGTGCTTTTCTAAACAGGAAATGATTTATGACTCATCAAAGGATATGCCTGAGTCTCTCACCTAATCTCTAAACCCAGCTGACTTTCCCCATTTCTCTAACACTGTGCATAGCAAAAGGAGACGCTCTTGATTAGCCAAGAGACACTGCTGCTCATACACCAACCTATATTTGACTCAGGGTTGGGGAATTGTGAAATAACCTAAATGCAGCACTTCTCCATGAAAATTGCTCCGAGGATTTTCCATTCTGAAAAGTAGAAGGAAACCAAGTAGTTCTTATAATACCATAAAACTTAGAAATCCTTCTTGTACAATATTACACTGACCTATAAAATGACCTTTGCACAAGGTGAACTTATTAAGAAGCAAGGAAAATAGGTAGAAAGGCATTGTTGGTACGAATCGAAATGCTGCTAAAATACCGAGTCTGGAAAATTGGAAAAAGATCTTAATTTCCAAAAGTGTTTCTGCTCAGAAAGAAGTAAGAGGAATATCATGTGGTGATACAAAACTTGGCCCTTTTGAGAGTGTGTGATAAAA
The DNA here is from genome assembly GCF_001698545.2 of Rhinopithecus bieti. Classification (NCBI taxonomy): domain Eukaryota; kingdom Metazoa; phylum Chordata; class Mammalia; order Primates; family Cercopithecidae; genus Rhinopithecus; species Rhinopithecus bieti. The sequence goes on along the minus strand of NW_016823941.1, from coordinate 112,499 downwards.
TGGGTGGAGAACTATTGATTCTGACATAATCACTGCACATTTTCTACATTGTCATTGATTAACTTCTTCAACAAACATTGATTTAGGATCTACTGTGTTCCAGGGCTGTGCTGCTCTGTCTAAAACAGGAGCCACTAGCGGTAGGTAGCTACCGAGCACTTGAAATCAGGCTAGTGAGACAGACTGAAGTTTTAAAATTTTATTCCATTTTAATAAATT
>NW_016823941.1:105433-110108 GCF_001698545.2 Rhinopithecus bieti | reverse complement strand
TTTTTCTTTTTCTTTCTTAGATGGAGTCTCACTCTGTCGCCATGCTGGAGTGTAGTCACGTGATCTTGTCTCACTGCAACCTCCACCTCCTGGATTCAAGCGATTCTCCTGCCTCAGTCTCCCAAGTAGCTGGGATTATAGGTGCCCGCCACCACTCCCAGCTAATGTTTGTATTTTTAGTAGAGACGGGGTTTCATCATGTTGCCCAGGATGGTCTCGACCTCCTGACCTCAGGTGATCCGCCGACCTTGGCCTCCCAAAGTGTTGGGATTACGGGCGTGAGTCACTGCGCCCCGCCTGGTCTGTATTGTTGAATAACTATGTGGGTTGTCACCCCTCCCTTCCCACACACACATCCAACACCAACTAACATGAATTCACCTTAGACTGTTTACATGAGAAAGAAATACATTTCGATTTTGTTTAAGTCATTTTAATAGTCCATTTGGAGGATGTTTAACATATTATAGCGGTTAGCCTATCCTAGCTATTATAGATATGAAAAGTATTTAAAGAGCTAAAAGCATTTTTATGAGGAAAACAGACTTGATGACAGATAAGATATGACAGTGATGAAGAAAGTTGTCACTAAATTCTTTGAGTAGCAGGGTCTCAAGTGTTATCTTGAGTGCAAATATAAACAGTGAACCGATAAGTATTTTCTTTGTGAACTTGCCAAAGTAAATTTTCAGCTAGCAATGAAGAACAGTAAGAAGTAGGAATCTGGCGAGGTTAAAGAAATTAGGCATCTTCCTTAATTTAGCAGAAAAGAGGTCAAGTTTCAAAAGACATTGGGAAGTCTGGGTGACCCTCAAGGATTTAGATAGGAAGAGGAAAATTGACAGAAGTCAGTTGGTTAAGGTATTGATAAGATTTGAGTTATGTGGCTGGGTGCGGTGGCTCAGCACTTTGGGAGGCCGAAGTGGGTGGACCACGAGGTCAGGAGTTCGAGACCAGCTCGGTCAACATGGTGAAACCCCATCTCTACTAAAGACACAAAAAATTAGCCAGGCATGGTGGTGTGCGCCTGTAATCCCAGCTACTCGGGAGGCTGAGGCAGGAGAATCACTTGAACTTGGGAGGTGGAGGTTGTAGTGAGCCAAGATTGTGCCATTGCACTCCAGCCTGGGCTACAGGGCAAGATTCCATCTCAAAAAAAAAAAAAAAAAAAAAGGATTCAAGTTATGCTACTCCAAAATCCAAAATATGGCAGCTTGATATTTGAGAAGACAGCAGAAGCAGGAAGGTGAGGAAGGTCACTGTCACCTTCTCCTTCCCCTTCTCCCCTGAAGCAGGTCATAAGACTATCATACCAGAGGTGCACTTTTATACTGGAAGGAAAGGAAAACTTTTATCTCTGAAAACACAGGGACACAGGAGGTTCTGCAGAAACAGGCCTTGCTGTGGTCACCCCAGTTTATTACCACACCCACTTGGTCCAGTCATACTTCTGCATGACTATCTACTTTTCTTTAAACCAGAGCATAAAAATACACACTTTTCCCTGATTCTTTGGGTCATTTCTGAAGGCTCCTGTGTCATGTGAAACTTATATTAAATAAATTCATATGCTTTTATGTTATTGATTTGTCCCTCATTACAGGTGCCTCAGCCATGAACCTAGTGATGGGTCAGAAAAGAGATCTTTTCTCCCCTGTAAGAGTCAAGTAGATTCTAAAATTCTAGACAAGCAGGTTTTGGGTTCTCAGAAAACAGGGAGTTGGCAAGAATGGTTCTGACATAGCCCAAACTGTGAAAACTGAATTATGATTCCAAGGCAATAGCATTTTATACTCACGCTTGTTGAATAGGCAAGGGCTTCCAGGAGGAAGATCAGAGCCTGGTCTTTTCATCTCTGGAAACCTAGATGTGGTTTACTCTTAGAATGAAAAAGGGCTAAGTCTTTCTGGGGCTCTAAGGACTCTCCCTGTGTTGAACAGAAAAAGGGATAAACCTTCAACTGGGTTTGTAAAATATGGTTGTTCCATGGAATCACATTCAAGACCAAGGTCAAAAGTGATGGTCATATCTTGCTTTCTCTGACCCCACCCAGGATCAGAACTAGAGCCTTCAGCTGGCAACCCATTCCTTCTGCTGCTGAAACCAATCCTAACCAACCAGGCAATTCAGCCGAAGCTCACTCAGGGACAGCATGGAAGAGGCGTGAGATGAATATCGCTGCTGCCATTCTGTTAACTGGTGTGAGCTCTAGACTTCATCATGATTACTATATTCCTTCTGCCTTCTGGGATTCCTTCTGACACTTGTTTCAGTTTAAGAACCATGTTTCTTTCTACTAGATTTCTCAAATCATTTTCCTTATGCTGTTTCTTCACAGGAATGATACACTTTTCTCATCATAATTTTTGAAAATATGGTGCGAAAAAATACTGTGTGCTATCTGCAGTAATTATTCTTTTCTTTGCCTTAAAAAGAAAGTATTCCAGGGAAAGGATGGAAAACACCACAGAACTTGCAAGAATGGGCATTTGTGATTTCTAACAAGGATTTGTCAGGCTTTGGCTGCTCTGGACTTTACCAGCCACAGTTGCTGAAGACCTGCAGGTGAAAGATCAGCCCTTACATCTCCAAATCAATGAACTCCTTAAACTTGCCCCAAATGTATCAGGAGCTGGATCCCCCACTAGCAGGCAGGGTCTGAGATTTCCTTGAGCACTCACTATGTGCGAGTTACTATCCTAAATATGTCTAGTGTAGTAATTCACTTCATTCTAATAACAACCCTATAAGGTCATTACGCTAATCTTCACTGTGGATACAAAGAAACTGAGGTATGTAGAGGTGACTCAGCTAGAAAGTGGCAGTCAAGTTACAGGAAGTTATTACCATTCTTTACAACTGCCTTTCCTGAAGTAATGGCTGTGTATAATATTGTTAAGATTGGGTCAACAAAAATCAACCAGTCAAATATTAGAAGCCCAAGCCCCGCCAACAGATGGATTCCTGTATTAGATAATTTTCCCGAGTTTTCTAACAACAAAAACATCAATGGCAACAGCACTATCAGCAAATATTTATGAGTACTTAATTGTGTCATGCCACATACCATAATAAGTGGTTTCCATGTGTTACATCAATGTAATCCCAGTATCCAGTGGGCGTCAGCAGAGCTGCCCTGAGCTGCAACCTCTTTCATTAGCAACCAGCTTAGATCCCTTAGTCATTTTGGCTGGGCTACTCTGGTGGTGATTCATACCCTATGGCCTTGCTTGAGCTGAAGCTAGAACGCGGCTTTGTACCCTGGAAACCTGACTATATTTTGCCAGTTTTCTCCCCTTAAGGAACTGGACCCTAGCTGGTATCTAAGAATTGCTTCTTTCTAAATAAAGCCTACTATGGCCACACCACCTTCCCAAACTAAGGTGCTGACTGATGCTGTCCTCTCCTTCTACCAGATTCCAAACTTTAGTTATTCATATTTTAGTCATTTCACTTAAGTTTACAATTTCCTCTTGCCCACTGATTTTGGAATAGCTGGTTTCCTTTCTCGAAGACTTGACATACCAATTACCAGGGCAGCCCTCTAGCCTCCTGTCTCCAGCAGTTAGCTGCTACAGACATTATGCTTCTTGTCAGAGGCAATGTGGGTCATGCTTTACCTCTAAACAGAATAGCCCCCTATCTATGACACAGAATAGAAAATGCCTGCAGGCAGGGATCTGATCTTATTAATTGTCATATCTTTAACACTCTTTCTGTGCTGAGCACATAGACTATTCCTAATATGTGAATGAATGAAGGAATGAAGAATGAATGAATGGCTATTGAAAGATATCAAACTTCATTTTCCTTTCCCACTGTTAAAAATCAAAGAGATAATTCAAATTTCTAATTAGAATGAAACATACCAGTTCTAGTTGGTATTCTGACAGAAAAAATTATACTGCAGGTTATATTTTTACACTAAAATTTTCCATCACGTAACTGGAATTAATTTATTCCAAGATAGTAGAAATGTATTGGCGCAGTATGAAATGAAGGGGATTTAAAGAACATAATAAAAAGAAGAACATTACAATCTGTTTAACATAACCTAACCCTGGGAAGATTAATAGCTTTCAATTCATACAAAGACTGAAGTCTACAATTGGATATACACATGGTCTTATTAAAAATGAAAGCTGGTTATAATGAAATGCTAGCACCATGCTAAGATTGGCATGGTGTATGAAATAGACAAACTAACAGTGTGGCAAGAGTTGGAGGTGGAATTTCATAGGATAACTTTTTAGTTCCAAAATGGTCAACTCACACAATGGCTGGAGATATAATTAAGAATTATGCTCTAAAAAATTCTGAAACAGAAGGTAATTAATATATCTTTGGGGAAAGCTGGATTTTTAATGAATCAGACATGACTACAGAGAAAGGCTTGATGTTGCCCTCTACTCCCTCAGTCTGGTTAGCTAAAACCACCCCACACTAGGAACCTCCTGGTGCATGGGGTTAAATTTCACATTTTTGAGCAGTAAGTACGTGTTTGCTGGCACTCTTGCGGCATACTGGGCATGCTGTGGAAGGATCAGAGAATTTTGGAATTGGGCACTAAATGTCTTTGTTCTATACAGTTTTAAATAAATGAGTCATTTTTAGACTTGGAATTTTTCTTTAAATCTGTTGTTATAAAATCTTATTTTCTAAATGAAACCATACT
>NW_016823941.1:81846-103070 GCF_001698545.2 Rhinopithecus bieti | reverse complement strand
AAATAGTCAGCAACAGAACAATAAACACAGAAGTCTGCTAGAACAGGCCTTCAGTTTATCAACACAAAGAGTTTTCTTCATGACTTCCTTGGACATCAGTTGCATTTAAAGATAGAGTTGCTAATAATTTCCTTTCCTCTTTACTTGTTTAATTATGCAATCGGATATTAAAGCATTGGGTCAGGTATTTTGCCCAATTTTAGCTATTTTATTTGTATTTTAACTATTTCCAACTGTTCTTGATATAAATTAGAAATCTTGGCCAGTAAATAATTTGAATATAGCATGGTTTAATATTATAAAGGTTATATATACATACATAGTATATCTCTCCCGTGTAACTATATCCACTAAAGTCCTAAAGTAACAATGCCTCTGCCTGTTATGGTGACTCAGTCTGGGTTTTCCGTAAAGCAGACTCAGGTTGATCCTAGGAAACACTGTAGGGAACAGGAAAGGAGGAGAGGAAGAGGAAGAAACAATCAAGAGTTCTTTATTGGGCTGGGCGTGGTGGCTCTTGCCTGTAATCCCAGCACTTGGGAGGCCAAGGCAGGCGGATCACCTGAGATCAGGAGTTCTAGACCAGCCTGGCCAAATGGTGAAACCCCATCTCTACTAAAAATACAAAAATTAGTTGGGTGTGGTGGAGCATGCCTGTAGTCGCAGCTACTCGGGAGGCTGAAGCAGGAGAATCACTTGAACTCGGGAGGTGGAGGTTGCAGTGAGCTGAGATTGCACCACTGCACTCTGGCCTGGGCGCAGAGTGAGACTCTGTCTTTAAAAAAAAATTTATTTATCGAGTAGATTACTAATCTAGGGAACTGGGGCTCAATGCTGTTGGGGATGCTCTGAGGATCATTGGAATATATCTCAAAATTATCTCAGAGGGGAGAGAAAGCTGAGATTTTTACCCATCTACTCTCCCTTATTGGTTGAGTCTTGCTCCTGTTAATACCCTGTTACTTTGGGCTTGGTCCATGTGTCCATCTACCACCCCAAAGTTAAGAGGATATGGAAAGGATACCTCCAGCATCTGTTCTACATGGTATTTGATATTACCCCAATATGTGCCCACAAAACAGTATACAGGATCATGGACTCAAAATGACAGCAAAATAAACAGATGCACACACTGTACACAAAGGATTTGATTGGGTTTGCAAAGCTCCCTACATTTCTTTGCATATAAACTAGACTTATCCCTTAAATTTCAAAGTAAAATCTCACCAACTGAGGGAAAGCTGTGGCACAGAAGTTCCTCAGAGTTTTGAAAGATGTGCTTTGGGTTTAATTCCAACCACATACATATAAAACCACGTCAGTTTCAAAGTCTAGGTCAGGGCTCTTAAAGCTATAACAGCTAGTCTCAAATCTCAGAGCATTTTCATAACCGGATGATCTGTACTCACTTGCATTTGCAGGCAAAATTGTAAATGAGGAATTATAATATATATATTCAGAACAGAGAAGAAATTTCCCTAAAGAAAAGTACCAAAAATGTTAATGTAAAGATTTGCCACTTAAGAACAAATGGAAAAAAAAAATCATTGGTGCCTAAGTTTTGACACATAATCTAAGGTCTGAAGTCTTGTGTTTCACAGTATGAAGGTGTCCTGTACACAATATTTATACTATTCCTAGAAGATTGTAAATAGTATCTGAATGTGCACTGTGAGTTTCTCAGATTCAACCCCAGGAACGATTGTGCAAATGCTCTCCTGCATATAGAAACTGCTAGATCCTCTTTTCAAAGCTGCTGCTTTTGTTTTCTAGATACAGGGTCTCACCCTGTTGCCCAAGCTGGAGTGCAGTGGTGACACCACGGCTCACTGCAGCTTCAACTTCCCAAGCTCAAGCGATCCTCCCACTTCAGCCTCCTGAGTAGCTGGGATTACAGGTGTGTGCCACCACACCCAGCTAAGTTTTTTATTTTTATTAGACATGAAGTCCCACTAGATTGCTAGGGCTGGTCTTAATTTCCTGGGCTCAGGAGATCCTCCCACCTCAGCCTCCCAAAGCACTGGGATTACAAGTGTGAGCCACCACACATAACCGAAAGCTGCTTCTTACCAGGCAGACAGAGGAATGGGAGCCAGGACGGCCTTGGAGAAGGAGGAAATAGTCATCATCTCCTTCTTTTATTAGGAATTGCAGGCCCCACCCCACTACTGTTCTACTAGCACCATGCCTGTTCCACTGGGCTGCTCCTTCCAGCCCTACTGCTGCCCTCAGCCTCATACTCAGAACATCTCAGTGGTAAAAATCAGAGCACATCATGAGCTTGTCTGGAACAAATTAAGATTCCGGGCTTTAAAGTCAAACAGACATGGGTTACATGGGTTTGAGTCTCATTTGGCTCTGTGATCTTCAGCAAATTCCTTATCTGTTTCCTTATCTGCAGAATGGAGATGATAATACTACCTTCCTCAAAGGATTGTTGTGATGTATATATAGTGCTGGGTATTTAGTACTGAGAATATGCTAGAGGTTGCTATTTGTTGTAGCAGTAGTAGTAGTAGTAGTAATAGTAGTAGTAGGGAAAGAAGGAAGCAAGCTAGTGCACAGAAGTCTCCTGAAAATCTGAAAAAGGCTTGGGGAAATTCAGCAGAGAGAGCTTTCCCTTTCTTCAGAGCAGAGGTTTTTAAGTTGTGATTCAAGGGCCAGCAACATCCCCTGAGAACTTGTTAGAGATGCAAATTCTCAAGCCCCATCCCAGACCAACTGACACAGAAACTCTGGGGACGGGGCCCAGCTAGCTACGTTTTAACAAGGCATTCAGAAGATTCCTTTACAGGTCAACTGTTGAGAAGTACTGCTCTAGCGGAATAGCAGGAAGGGTAAATGCTTCATAGCTGAGCTTTTAGTTCATATGGAACGTTAACATTTCCTCTCTCATTAGTGGTCTCCTGGGCAGATCTAGCATTTGAGATTGTCATTTACATTTCTTACTTATATACCATGCAGCCTTGGGTAGGGCCTGTTAAAGATGGAAGTAGATAACTATTAGGTTGGTGCAAAAGTAATTGCGTTTTTTACCATTAAAAGCAATGGCAAAGACCACAATTACTTTTGCACCAACCTAATAGCTGAAAGGGATTATTTGTTCTCTGTCCAAAACCAGAAAGACCGAGCAGAAAGACTTTTACAGGCCATTTTAAGTCCTCATTTGTTTTAAATAGGTACGTATAAAAATCAATACCTATGTCTGTTTAAGTACTTCAGTATGTTAACAATCATCATATAATCATGCCCATGAGAGTATCATGTAATTAACATTGCACCATCATTACCCGTAGGCTGAAAAGGTGAGCAATAGCTACTCTTTAAATCCATTTAGAAATCATACATGATTGTGTGGTAAATTGTATGTCTTAACATAAAGTCAGATTCAAATCTTAAGGCTCGTAGAATAACATTTTCACAGCCATATGTTTAATAGCTGTAAAGAAAAGACAATGTTTTTTTACTGCTGAGAAATTTGATTACAGAGGGCTCTTATTTTAAGTATTGTCCTTCATTTAGAATCTTAAACTATATCATTGCATACGTCCTTTTGATTTTCAATGAGTACATATTTACATAAAATGTAGTCATTTCTCCCACTTCTTCATTGTTGAAATTGCCTTCGCCAACAGCCATGCAGTGTCAAGATGGGATCAGAATGTGTGGGAGCAGATATTTTTTTCAGTCACGCTGTGCTGACATATGCACTGTTCAAGAATTACCACTGAAACAATGTATGTGTCTAAGAAACATGTAGAAGAGCTGGCTGTTAATTCTTACCTATGCGAGAAGAAGAGAATATGAGAGTAAGAAGAACTTGGTTTGTTGAGACTCAACTTTGGCTAAATTGGAATCATTAAAGATTTAAAAAAAAAGATGTCTGGGTTCACCCCAAAAGTCTGATATCATTGGTTTGGGGTACAGCTGGGGCATTTTTTTAAGCTTCCAAGATGATGCTAATGGTCATTAGTGTCATTTCCTTAGAGGTCACCTCTAACCTAACCACTTCACAGTAGTTAAATCTGGCTATGATCTGTACTAGCTGGTAGCTGGTTGGGAGAATCACTAGTACTGGGTTTTTGTACTTCTGCCCAGCCAGGCATTGATCATATTTTACATTAAGATTTGCATAAAAGAAGCAGGCCAGGCAGTGGCCTTGTGTTCCTTTCCCCACACAAGGTCATATATAATATATGTTATTATTTTCATTTTCCCCTCTGGCCTTTTCCCTGTAAGTATAAAATATGTTATCACTTTGATATAAATTAATCATTATTGACCACTCATTCACTCACTCCATTCTCTTATTCATTAACACTTTAATTAAATATTTATTATGTAGTAAGTATACAGAAGCAAAAAAGTACAAAAAGACCTCACAAAGCTTAAGATCTAGAGAGGAATACAAATTCATGGACAACTGAAATACCATATGGCAAAGGGTAAGACAAATGTACTGAAGTAGCACACTGAAGGTGCAGGAGATCTGGTTTTGGATGTTCAGGAATCTATTTATGAGGTGCTGTCTGAAAAGGGATTATCAACTAGCTAAGCAAAGGTGAGAGAGGAGAGACAGATTGTTCCCAGGAGAGCGAGCTACTTGATGGAGGGCCAGAAGCGAGAAACAAAGATATTTTATTTGATTGTAGAGTTCAGTAAAGAGGGACAAGGCTTGAGTGGTCACATGGAGTGAGAGCATGAAGGGCCATGTAAGTAGTGGAATGCTAGTAAAAGTCAAATAACTGGCTCTAGGGGATGGCAGTGGCACTAATTGTAGCATTTGCCAATTTCTGTGGTGTAAGTGCTCTCATAATAGCTGATTCCAAGCAACTAACTTGATGTCATTGAATGAAGAACTCAGTGGAAAAAGATACACATAATTGGCTCTTGGAATGTGTTAATTAGAAGATAAGTAGTTAGCAAGCAGAGCATGTGTGTACTAAACATAGATAGTGAGGGATAGAAGGACCAAAAGATACCCAATATTCATGAGGCACCTGGGTACTAAATATTCATAATATGTTAAATATACATGAGACCAAATATATAAGAGGCACTAAATATTCAAGATCAAATAAATATACATGAGCACTTAATGTTCACGAGGTCTTAATTCAGGCATCCATAGGTGATACCTATTCTAGTGCCATAAGTCTTCTGCCTGAGAATTACATGGCTAGTCATCAGGCTATTTTGGCAAGTTACAGCTGTGGCCATGCATTCTTGTCTCTGTGTCTCTGATAAAGCACATGCCATTGAATCAGGCACCACCCATTTTGGACTCCCTTGTTGGGAAGTCAACTTCGGTCCTTGTAAGCACACCATAATTGGGGAAGGCTGATGCAATACAGAGACAGACAAGACATATAATGTTGTGTACTGCAGAATTCAAGTACTCTAGTCTTCACAGCCTGCTTATACTCTATTCTAAGTGTGTTAACTTAGCACATATCTTTCCCATTTGCTTCTCACTGTGATTTTAATAAACTCTGTGATTCAAGTATTTTAATTTGGTCTATGAGCCTTTCTGTTTCATGATTTGGATAGGGGGCCTGGTAGCATAGTTGAAGGCCATCATTGCATCAAAGTAATGTCCCAGATGACAGAGGAAGCTTATCATAGGTGAAATTTTAAAAGCTTTATGATAGGTGAAGTTTAAAAAAATAATAATAATTTAAATTTTTTCAAGGGGAAAATACCTCGGAGTCATGAAGATCATTCATTGGGAATTTGTTTAATCATTTGCTACATTTTAAAGAATGAACTTGTTCCTGTGAAGTGAAAAAGCAAAAAAAAAAAAAAAAAAAAATCTTGACAATGGCCTTGACTCCGAAATGGATTTGTGAGTCCACATCCAGGAAAGGATTGAGAAAAAGACTATAAATATATGATCAAAGAAATGTTGAATTAAAAAAAAAACGAAGCATCATATTCTGATGACACTTGCTCATTTTCACGCACTCATTCCAAAAATATTAAAAAACACAAGAGATGAATCATTTGATGACATTTGAAACAATGCAAAAATAAATTTAGATCTAAAGTGTCATTGAAAGACCTAACTAATTGGATTAGAGAGTTAATATTTAAATAAATAATATTCAGAAACAGGATTATGCTCTGGTCTTTATTTCAATGTATATTATCAATAAATGCCACTGTAAAATTAAATATGCAATTTGGAGAAATTTAATTTAAGTTTCTGGAGATTTATTTACTGCCCATTTGTTTAAAGGTATTCTGCTAGATACTGCAGGGGGCTACAAAGATGAAAAATACACTCTCAGGAGTTTACAGTCTAATTACAACGATGAAGAATGTTCTCCAAAGCTCTAAATACAATTTAGTACAAATAAAGTACAAATAAAAAGCTAAAGAGGTTTGAAGAAAGGAGAAACATAGCTGCATGGAGGATTGGGAACAGCTCATGGTTGAGGAGCTGCGAGAGACAGTCCTTCAATAATTAGGGTATTGGTAGGCAAAGAGCACAGAGAAAGCCAAGAAGGCCAAGGCCATTATGTGACACAGAACTTAGATGTGACCCTATAAAAGGCAAGACAGTGGCTCATGTGGCCTATAAACTCTTTTGAATAAAGATGCCCCAAACTTCAATAGGTAATTACTATGCTAGAAGCAAATTGTCTCAGTATCCTCTTGCCCCAAACATCATTATTAAATTGATCATTAGGCTTCCCAGGGCAACTTTGGAAATAGAGTCATCTCCAGTTTGGGTATACAGACTTATGCACAACTGTCTGTTTTAACAAGGAATATGTGTCCTATGACTAATTTGCCCATTTGTCTCCCCAACTACACTCTAGGCTCTAGAGGCCAAGGGTTTTATCATTTTCATCCTCAAATCTAGCAATTAGTACATTGTTTAACCCTTAGCAAGCGCTCGATTAATGCTCATTGAATGAACCAACAAATGTATCAAGCAATAGTGCACCAAAATGTTTGCTCCAATCTGCTTATTAATAACTCAGTGTCTTGGTTGCCAAAGGAGAGGAAAGAGAAAGGGTAGAGTGTAGCAAAAGAGGGGGAAATAAGATTCTAACTAGCACAATGAATAGATTTGAGTTTCATATGTACACATAAAATCGGCATAGACATGATACTCACATACAAACACAGATTGAAAAACAAAACCCATTGGGCTAAGAGGAGTGGAGTTTCCACCATTCCCTGCTACATATCCCCTCTAGCTGGCCTTGGGTGACTTCTCCTCTCTTTCAAGGCTGCTTTAGACATTTTAGAATGAAAATATTGCAGAATTGGAATGAGACAGGCATACGGTTTGATTTACTCTCTTAGATAAAGCCTGAATAATTTCGCTTACAACAATGACAGAAAATATTGGAAGATAAAAAAGTGTCATATGAATTATCTGAGAAAGATAATATTAGGGTGGAATGAAGTGCTCTGAAGAGTGGCAATATATGAATAATACATATTATATGGAGAAACCCTTTTCTTTTTTGGTGAATATATGATTGAGTAGAATTTTACCTTGCTGGAAGGTAGAGTTTGTTCTTCTCTCTGTGCATATATATATGGAACTAGTCTCCACCTGAGAGCTTATGACCTCTTTCTCTCTCTTCGGTGTTGAATATGTGTGATACTGCAGTGTTTTTCAAGCTGCGATGTGCGTGCAGATCCCTTGGGGATCGTCTTACAATGCAGATTCTGATTAAACAGTTCTAAAGTGGGGCCTGGGATTTCAAAATTCTAAAAAACTCCCAAGAGATGTTGAGGCTTTAGTCACACTTTGTACAGCAAGGTGATATTCTTTTAAGAAATTGAAGGCTGGGCGTGGTGGCTCAAGCCTGTAATCCCAGCCCTTTGGAAGGCCGAGACGGGCAGATCACGGGTCAGGAGATCGAGACCATCCTGGCTAACAGACATAAGTATGTAATTATAACAGAAGCGAATCTATGTGCACAAAAGAAAGAACTATGAAAGGAAAGAATTATGTCTGAGTTATATGTGTGTGTATATATGTGTATATATACTATATATATGTGTATACGTGTGTGTGTATATATACTATATATGTACATGTATATATGTGTGTATATATTTATGTATACATATAATTGACATTATTACTGTGATAGAAAGACCTCTCTTCTGTAAGCCAAATTATCTTTCACTTTGTTGCTTCTTGAATTCTTTTCTTCTTTCTTCCCCTACAATTGCATCTCCAGATCTCCTTGAAATGGTCAAGTAGAATGCCTATGGGCTATCTAACTATGTTGGTGACAAGTTTCAATTCAATGACATTCAATGTATATCTAAGCCAAGCTGTCACAACACACTCAAGCCTGCCAAAAGAGTTTGTACAAATCTTTAAAATAATTTACAGGAAAGACAAAATTACCGTATCATTCCCATCATCAGAAGAAATAATTCAAATTAAGAAAATTAGAAATAAAACGAAGAGATGACACTGAAAATATCTCACCACTGGAAGATGCCTTTCATCTACAGTGATCTCTCTATAAAGCAAAGATACTTTTCAGCTCTTATTCAGTAAGTGAGTTCACAGTTTCCTACGATATTGTGAATGTAATTAGTAGGCAATTTGCTCATGAAATCAGAATCTAGCCCTTCCTTTGTTGGGTTGCTGGCTCTCTGTATTCTTATATTCTTCTCTAGCTATTGCCTCATTTCTCAAATTCCTTTCATGTCTTCATCTCCTTTCCTTATTTCCACCTCCCTAATTCTCAACTCCCCACTAAGACTTCTTGGCTCTGGCTCCACTGTAAATTCTTTGATTGCATCATCATAGACCTCTTACTTGAGGGTTAGGGCTCAGCGCCCCTAACCCTCACATTGTTTGAGGGTCAACTGTATAACACTTTCCCTAATTCCCAACTCACCACAATAAGACTTCCTGGCTGTGGTTCCACTGTAAATTGTTTGATGCATCATCACGAACCTCTTACTTGCTGAAACTCCAAGAAATAGTGTTCACACCTAGCTTATTCAGCTGCCTTGTAGTCCCTGACACTGCCAGCCACTTCCTTGTCTTTGAGACTTTCTCCTTGCTCAGCTTCCTAATCATTCTTCTCCTTTTTAGCCTGCCATTTTCTGGCCACACCTGCTTAGCTCCTACAGGAAACACTTCATAAGTGTTGTTTTCTGTTAGATATTCTGCGTGAGAAATCACACCCGTACTCTTGCATAAGTGGGAAATTCTTCAAATCTTAGGTGAGGAATCTTAGATGGCTTCTCTTCTCTTTCAAGGCTTGTGCATGCAGATCTTTTGGGGATCTTCTCACAATGCAGATTCTGATTCAACAGTTTTGAAGTGGGGCCTGGGATTTCAAAATGCCAATAAACCCCCAAGTTATGCCAAGGTTTCAATCATACTGTATAGCAAGGTTGACACTGTCTTTAAAGAATGATGCAATTACTAACAGATAGGACACATACATCTCTAATTATTACAGAACTGAATCTATGAGCACTACAAAAGGAACTATGAAAGATATTATGTCTGAGTTATCATATCTTCAATGCAATCTTGGCTAAGGTGGTACCAAGATAAGCTCTTCCCAAAGCTGAATGGGCTTCACAATGATCAGGGTGGTAGAATTCAGTGGGCCCACAAACTCCTTTGCAACTTATATTACGGATAGGGACATTTCAAAAGAGACACTCAGAACAGACAGTGCCGTGATCTGTAAGTGTTCACCAATATGTGCACACTTAAAACTTATACCCATTGGCTGGGCCCAGTATTTAGATTGGAAGCAAGACCAACCCCTCCTCTCCCTCCTCCTCCTCAGCCTACTTAACATGAAGATCATGAGAATGAAGACCTATGTGATGATCCACTTCCACTTAATTAATAGTAAATGTATTTTCTCTTCCTTATGATTTTCTTAGTAACATTGTATTTTCTCTAACTTACTTTATTGCAAGAATACAGTATATATTACATATAACATACAAAGTATACGCTAATCACTCTTTATGTTATCAGTATGGCTTCTGTCAACAGTTAGTAGTTAACAGTTAGTAGTTAACAGTTAGTTAGCCTATTAGTAGTTACGTTTTGGGGGAGTGAAAAGTTCTACTTAGATTTTTCAATGTGTGGGGCTGAGCGCCCCTAACCCTCACATTCTTTGAGGGTCAACTGTATAACACTTTCCAAAGGCTTCCTTTGCCCTGTTCTTAGA
This sequence comes from Rhinopithecus bieti, assembly GCF_001698545.2. NCBI lineage: Eukaryota > Metazoa > Chordata > Mammalia > Primates > Cercopithecidae > Rhinopithecus > Rhinopithecus bieti. Next base: position 92,880 of record NW_016823941.1, on the reverse strand, counting down.
CACAGCCCAGTGTGAATTTGTAGCAATCTTGTAATGAGCCATATACTGTCTAACAAGTTGGATGCTAATTTTACAAAACCTTTGATAAAAGGGACAAAGTTCCTACTTCATAAGCTTGAGCAGCTGTAGCCTCAGGAACTTTCTCCAGATTGGGGGCAAAAATCCTATCTCCAGGAAGCCAAATTTGCAGCTCCCACACTCTCACAAAATCCCAGTTCACCTCAGGGACTGATGGGGAGTCAGTCATCATACTTCCTTCCCCTTTGGGCTGAAACTGAAAAGCAAAATAGGGTGGGAGGGTAGAAAGAACAGAAAGCGAGATACCCTGTTCATTGAAGAGGTCCTAAGGAAACCTGGCTGGAGTGAAAATCTGCTGTGCCTTAAGCACCACCCTTCCATCCCCAGTCCAATACACATCATATTACTCTGTCGTCCTCCTTCAACAGTGCTATTTACAGACTCAAGTTTACCATTAGTATATAATAGCTATAACATTTGTCCTTAAAATGCAGGCTAACTCAGTGCTGCTGGGCATCAATCTAAATTTATTAAGGTAGGCACTGCTGTACTATGACTCTAATAATAATAATCAATAACTATCATTTATTGAATGGCCACATGGCAGGTACTATGCTTACCAGGGCTTCCCTGTCTGCTCAGCCCATGTTTCTTTGTAAAATACAACATATTAAAACCACAGTATTTGGAGACAAAAATACATTCAATCCAACCACCTCATAATAAAACCAACATATTCAGTTTTCTATATTATCTTATAGTTCTTGTCCATATACATATTCAATGGTTATATATTTGCGGTAATATTTATATTCCACCTTTTCACTTTTTGTGCAACTTGATACATTATTTGTTCCTCTTTCATTCTCCTTTGAAAATCCAAGGTAACACATACTGATAACCTAGTATATATCTCTCCACTCCTCCTTCATGGTTATGTAATCTCATAAGATTAATTTTGTATTTTATTTTAAAAATGCAATATGTTTATTGAAACTTGTTTTGTTTTTTGAAAGATGTCATCACCATTCTTTTAGGACAGTAGACAAACTAGACTAAATAATAATTCATTCTGGGATGTCCAAATAATTCCATAATGTATTTAATAACTTCTACACTGAAGGGTATTTGCTTGATTTCTACTTTTTGACCATCATAGACAATGGTGAAATACACATCCTCTATATACAGCCTTTCATATTGGTACTTTTATTTCTGTAGCATTGATTCTCAGAAATGGAGTGACTGATCAAAAGGTAAGTGCATTTAAAATTTTCGTAGATCATACCACATTTCTTTCCTCAAAGACCATAGCAATTTGCGTTTCACCTGCAATATCTGAGAGTGCTCTCTTCCATTAAAAATTATCATTCTTAATTTCTATCTGTTAGATAGACATGGTGTCTTATTTCTTTATTTTACTATCCCTTACTATTATGAGGGTAAGCATATTATCATAGTTTTATTTTTCTAGCTATCTGGATATCCTCTTCTGGGAATTGCATATTCCTATACTTTGACCAGTTTGTACTGGGTTGTCTTTTAAAAATATTAATTTAATTAATTAATAAATTGGTAGGAGATATTTGTATATTAGGGGTATGCATCTCTTTATGTCACATATGTTGGGAATACATCTACTTTATTTGTTGTTTTCTTTTGACTTTGCCTTCTGTTATATTTAGGCAAGTTTTTTACCATGTAACGTATTTCAACTTGCTGAAGTAATATGGGAATTAAAGCACACCAAGACCATAGTCTGTATTACAGAGCTCTTATCTTTTTTCTTAAGTTTTGGGTTTCGTGTCTTGTTTAGAAACTCTCCTCGTTCCAATAATTTGTTTTACATTTAAAACTTTAATGCCTTTGAAATGTATCTATATTGCATAAGCTAGGAAGCAATCAGGCAATCTGTGTTTTCTAAGAGGAATTGCAAAGAGTGCTGGCACGATTTATTGAATAAAATACCTTTATTCCTTGAATTAAAATAACACATATGCCATATAATGTTTCCAAAAACAATTTGTATTTATGTATTTATTATTATTATTACTTTTTGAGATGGAGTTTTGCTCTTGTTGCCCAGGCTGGAGTACAATGGCACGATCTTGGCTCACTGAAACCTCCACCTCCTGGGTTCAAGCGATTCTCCTGCCTCAGCCTCCCGAGTAGCTGGGATTACAGGCACCTGCCACCATGCCCAGCTAATTTTGAATTTTAGTAGAGACAGGGTTTCACCAAGTTGGTCAGGCTGGTCTCGAACTCCTCAGGTGATCCACCCACCTCAGACTCCCAAAGTGCTGGGATTACAGGCGTGAGTCACCACGCCCGGCCTCCAAAAACAATCTGATCTGCTTCTGGACTCTCAATTTTGCTTCAGTGATCTACTTGTCTCGTTTTGTGCTAATACTATACCATTCGGATTACAGTAGCTTTACAGCAAGTTTAATATTGGATAAGGCAAGTCCCCTCCTTTATCATTAATGCAGAGACATTTATTATTTTTCATGCATTCCTGAGCTACTTGCAATTATTTATTATTTCATATGAACTTTAAAAGTCTCCCTTTCTCAATATATCTTGCCTTCAAGGCACTTGAAATTTACAGGGAATTTAAATTCCAAGATTTAAATACTATAAATTCCAAGGCTAAAACACTATAAATCTATCTTAAGAAACAGATACCAATATTAAGGCAAAACAATGAAAGTGAAAACCAATAAAATGTTCAGAGCACTGCTTAAATAGATTATGATACATCCACAAAATGGAACAATATGTAGCAATTAAACTAATGGTTAAGTTCTTTGTTATGGGTTGAATTCTGTCCAACTTTTCTCCAAATTTAAATGTTGAAGTCCTAACCTCTGATACCTCAGAATGTGACCCTATTTGGAGATAGGGTCATTACAGAGATAATCAAGTTAAAATGTGGTCATTTGGTTGGGCCTGAATCCAATACAACTCTGTCCTTAAAAGGGGAAGTTGGAGACAGACACGTACACAGGGGGCATGCCATGTGAAAATGAAGGCAGACATCTACAGGACAAGGAGCACCAAAGGTTGCCAACAAACTATCAGAAACTAGGGGAATGGAATGGAACACATTCTCCTTCAGACCCCTCAGAAGGAACCAACCCTTCTGACACCTTGATCTCAGACTTCTATCCTCCACAACTGTAAAACAACAGACTTCTTTTGGTTAAGTCAACCAGTTTGTGGTATTTCACTATTGCAGTCATAGGAAACAAATACATTCTTTATGTACTGATACAAGAAAATGTCCAAGATACATTGTTGAGAGAGAAGTATAATTCAGAAAAAAAGTGTGTATCGTATGCTACCATTAATGTAAAGATGCATAGATACAGAAAACAGACACACACACACATACACACACACACACACACATATATATATATATACACATAAACTTATGCATATTTGTTTGAAATTCATAAATACCTCCTGAAGGATATACAAATAGCTGACAATACTGATTGGTGGTGGGTAGGGGAATTGAGTCAACAGTGCATAGAGGTAGGAGAAATAATTTTTATTGTATACCTTTTGTAAATTTTCATTTTGAATCATAAAATAATCACCTAGTGGAAAATAAGTAAAATTAAAACAATCAAATAAGATCCCCTAAATTCTCACCTTTAACTATCTTAATTAAATCAGATAAGTTGAACAGATCTTCTTTTGTACTTTGTATGTGGAAAGTTATATCAGACTGAAACATGTTAATACAGTATTTGCCTACAGACATAGATCTCTATCTTTCCCATTTACTCAGACAAGTTTTACCACGTTAACGTATGTTCAACATTGCTTGAAGTAATATGGGAATTAAAAGAACACAAGACATAGTTTCTGTATTACAGAAACTCTTAACTGAGTTATGGAGAAACGAAAAAAGACTTAGGTGAAGCATGAAAGTAAGTCACTTCAATTTTTTGTGCCTGTTTTCTCAACAGTAAAATAACAAATGAGATAAATGACTGTTGAAGTCTTAAAATTTCTGAATTGTTTTGTTTTTTCGAAATTACACTTTTAGTTTGGGGATAATTGTATGTTCACAAGTAGTTGTGAGAAATACTACAGAGAGAACCAGTACACCCCTGACCCCATTTCCCTAAAGGTAAAATCTTGCAAAAATATAGTACAACATCCTAACCAGGATATTGACATTGACACAATCAGGGTAAAGAACAGTTCCAACACTACAAGGATGCCTCCTGTGTTGCCCTTTTGGAGTCACATCCATCTCTCTCTCTCTCTCTTTCCCCTGTTATCCCGGACTCCTTGCAATCACCAATCTGTTCTTCATTCTTTAATTCTGTCACTTCAAGACTGCTATATAAACGGAATCATGCAGTATGTAATCTTTTAAGATGATCTGTTTTTACTTAGCATAATTCCGTGGAGATTGATCTAAGTTGTTGCATGTATAAATATTTCATTCCATTTTATTGCTGAATAGTATTGCCTGGTATGTATGGATGCACCATAGTTTGGACAACCATTCATTGTTGACCGTCTGGGTTCTTTCCAGTTTTTGGCTATAATGAATAATGGTGGTATGAACATGTTTGTACAGGTTGTAAGATAAATGTCCAAGAGTGCAATTGCTGGGTAGTATGGTAGCTGCATGTTTAGTTTTATAGGAAATTGATAAACAGTTTGCTACAGTGGTTGTACCATTTTACATTTCCACCAGCAATAAATGAATGATCCATTTTCTCCACATCCTTGCTAGCGTCTGGTGTTGTAACTACTTTGTTTTAGTCATTCTGATAGATATGTGGGAATATATTATAATTTTAATTTGCATTTCTCTAATGGCTAATGTTTTTGATAATCTTTTCATGCACCTATTTGCTATCTGTATATCCTCTTTGGTGAAATGTTTCTTGATGTGTCTCGCCCATTTCCTAATTGCATCATTTATTTCTTGTTTTACCTTGCAGTTTTGAGAGTTCTTCATATATTCTAGACATCCATCTTTTGGACATATGGCTTGAAAATATTTTCTATCAGTCTGTAGCTTGTCTTTTCATCCTCTTCACAGGTCTTTTGCAGTGCAAGTTTTAAATTTTGATGGGGTCCAATTGATTTTGTGTGTGTGTGTATATCATGCTTTCAAAGCCAATTCTAGCCCTGGAGCCTGAAGATTTTCTCATTTTCTCTAAATTTTATAATTTTATGTTTTACATATAAGTCCATGATCTATTTTGAATTAAGTTTTATGAGGTGTGAAGATTTAGGTTGAAGTACTTTTCTTTTCCACCCTAGGGATGTCCAATTTCTGCAGTACCATTTGTTGAAAAGGCGAGCTTTCTCTACTGAACTGCTTTTGCGACTTTATCAAAAATCCATTGGGCACATTTGCATGGGTCTGTTTATGGGTTCTCTATTCTGTTTCATTTGGTCTATGAGACTATCCCTCCAGCAACATTATACTGTATTGATAGCCTTACTATATTGTTAGCCATAATATTGGGTAGAGAGGTTACTCCCACTTTATTTACCTTTTCAAAAAACTGTTTTAGTTATCCTATGGCCTGTGACTTTTCTTACAGATTTTAGAGTATGCCTGTCTATGTGTACAAAATCCTTGATAAGATTTTGATAAAACTAAACTAAACCTTTAGATTGATTTCAGCAGAATTGATATATTTGCTATGCTGACTCTTCCAGTCTATAAACATGCCATACAATCCACTTATTTAGGTTGTCATTAATGTCTTTCATCAGCATTTTATAATTTTCTACATACCGATCCCATACATGTATGTTAGATTTATACCCATGTATTTCATTTTTGGGTAAGCAATTATAAATGGTGTTGTGTTTTTAATTTCACTTTTCACACCTTCATTTCCAATATAGACAATCCCAAAGTTATGATGTCTTGCCTTATGATTTTTTGACTTTATGATGGGTTTATCTAAATGTAACCCCATCAGAAGATGAGGAGTATCTGTGTATAAAAACGTGACTAGCTTTGGTGTGTTGTTCTCGTAGTTTTGGATCTTGTTAACCTCTCCTCTCAGCTCTATGAGCATTTTGGTTATTTTGCTTTTGCTTTTGTAGAATTTTTGATATTTTCTACGTATACAGTCATTTCATCTGCAAATAGGAATAATTTTATTTTCTACTTTTCAATATGTATGCTTTATTGCTTTTCCTTGCTTTACTGTAGTGTCTGGAACTTCCAGAACTATGTTAAAAAAGAGCAGTGAAATTGGGCATCCTTCCCTCACTAGCAATCATGGGGGAAACATTAAGCCTTCCATTATTAAAATTATGCTATTAATTGTAGGTTTCTGTAGATACCCTTTATTAACATGTGGAAGTTATCCTCTATTCCCAGTTTTCTGATAGTTTTCATCATGAATGGATGCTGGATGCTGTCAGATGCTTCTGCATCAATCGATATAATCATACGATTTTTTCTTCTTTAGTTTGTTGATATGGTAGATTACACTAATTAATTTTCAAATGTTGAGCCAGCCTTCAATACTAAATCCCATTTAGTTACGGTATGACACTCTTTTTTAAACTTTGATGCATACTATTTAATATTCTGTTGATGATTTTTATCTCTAGGCTCATTTACTGATTTTAGACCTTTCCTGTTTTCTAACTAAATAATTTAATGCTATACATTTTATTCTCAATACTGCTTTAACTACATCTCACTTTTATTTTTTGCCAGAGAAAAGACTAGATTACTCACAGCAAAGCAGTAGTGAAAGAACCAACATTTTATTGAGCCAGTTCCCTAAGCCCCAGTTCCCACAGAGCAATCCCAAAGAAGTTCAGGAGATACCTGTACACACAGTGGATTGTGTCACAGGAGAGAAACCCTGAGCTTAAGGAAGCTTAATCTTTAAAAATAGACAACACATATGCTTGCCCTTCGCTTTAGAATCTCACTCACGTTGATGTTTTACTTCCATTTTATTTAGTTCTTCGTGTTTAAAAAATTTTTCTTTGCAAACTCCTCTTTGACCTGGGGAAAATTATTTAAAGGTGTGCTGCTTCATTTCCAAGTGTTTTGAGGTTTTTCTTTTGTCTTTCTCTTACTGATTTCTAGCTTGGTTTCATTATGTTCTGGGAACATATGAGTTGAATTCTCTAAATTTGCTGAACTTGTTTGGAGCCCAGAATATGGTTTATATCAGTGAATGTTCCATGAGAGCTTTAAAATAATATGTATTCTGCTACTGTTGGGAGGAGTGCTTCAATTAGAACCTATTGGTTGATGGTGTTGTTCAGTTCTCTTTATCCTTGCTTATTTTCCATTTAGTAGTTCTATCAACTGAAGAGAGAGGAGTGTTGAAGTCCCTAACTAGAAATATGGATTTGTCTGTTTCTTTTTTCAGCACTACTAGTTTTTGCTTCATGTATTCTGAAGCTCTGTTGTTAGGTGCAAACACATTTAGGATTATTATGTCTTCCCAGTGAACTGACACTTAATCTTTATGTAATGTCCCTGTTTGTCACTAGTAATTTTCTTTGCAATGAAGCCTACTTTATCTGATATTAACATCACTGCTGCTGCTTTCTTTTGATTAATTGTTGCATAATGTAACGTTTTCTATTCTTTTAATTTTAACTTACCTATGTTCTATTTGAAATAAACTTCTTTTAGACGGCATATTGTGTGATCAGCTTTTATCAATCCACTTGGCTAAATCTCTTTTAATTGGTATATTTAGACCATTTGCATGTATGGTAATTATGGATCTATTAGGGCTTCAATCTGACAACTTATTATTTGGTTTCTGTTTGTTTTCTTTATTTCTCATTCTTCTGTTTCTTTTTTCTTACCTTCTTGTGGGTTATTTGAACATTTCTTAAGATTCCATCAAAATTTATTTATAGTATTTTCTTAACGTATCACTTTGTATAGTTTTTTAGTGGTCTTGATAGGCATTACAATATGCATTAACATTGCAATCTACTGGAATTGACTTCAGGTAAAGTGTAGAAGGCCTCTTACTTCCACTTAGGTATGTCTTCTTTTAAAACATAACTGTCTTAAGTATTTTCTCTACATACATTGAGAACCACATCAGGCGGTGTTAAAATTTTCACTTCAAACTTGTGATAAATAGAATAGTCTATTATTTTACTCTTACTTTTACCCATTCTACTATTTTCTTTTCTTTCTGAAATGCCAAGACTCCATTTGTTATAATTTCCTTTCTGTTTAGAGAATGTCTTTTGTCATTCTTTAAGAGCAGATTTGCTAGCAAGAAATTCTTTGTTTTCCTTAATCTGAGAATGTCTTTTCCCTTTAATTCCTTAGGAAAACTTTAGGAGTTATCTGATTACCTAAGGGTCTGTACCTTAGACTTTGGTTAGGCTATTCTGCAATTCTGTACGTTTAAAAGTCAATTTGTGGAGGGCTGATGGTGATACAAATGATTCTTGTTCACTAGATGCCAGTAAAATTTTCTCATGGAGTGCAATAGATTCCTGCCCTACAGATAGTGATCAGTATTGTATCTGTTATAAAATTCATATCAGCATTCTGGATTGTTATATATATGCGCCAATTCTTCAGACTCTCCTTTGAACCAACTGTAACTAACATCTTACTAATTCCTTCATCAGTTAATGATCTAATAAAATGTTTTACACATATTCATTTTATATTTTTATGGGAGTCACAATTTTGTTTCTTTAGAAAAGTAGCCTTATATAAAATACAAACATAAAATAACCCATTAATTCATTATTTTACTTACAAAAGGTACCTATGTATCTGAAAGTTTTCTAAGTGCCTGACACACAACTTCTAATGATAACTCTTCTGTACTCATGATAGATTTATCTAAACATTTAAACAAACATTGATACGACACTATTAACAAAACTACAGACTTTATTCAGATTTCACCAGTTTTTCCACTCATGTCACTTTCCTGTTTCAGGATCCGATCCAGAATCTCCCACTGCATTTGGCCATTGGGTCTTTTTGGTCTCCTCTAGTCTGTGACAATCTCTCAGTTTCTTCTTGTTCTTCATGACCTTGATACCTTTGAATAGGACTAGTCAGGTATATTGTAGAAGTCTCTTAAGATTTGACTGAAGTATTCCCCCTAGTAGAGGAAGTTACGGGTTTTGGGGAAGAATACCAGAGAGAGAACATGTCCTGTTCATGACATCATGTCACAGGAGACATGATACCAATATTATCACTGGTGATGTTATACTTGACTACTTAGTTAACTTGGTGCCTGCCTGGTTTCTTCTCCATTGTTATTCCTACTTTTCCATATTCTATTATCTGGAAGTAAGTTACAACGTTCATGGAGGGGGTTAGGGGAGGATTAAGCTCTACATCCCAGGAAAGGAGTATCTACGTATATTAGTAAGAATTGTTCTATAAGGGAAAATTTTCTCTCAAATACGCTTTTTTAGTAAGCAGAGAAAACACATTATTATCTGAGTGGTTGCTATATGGCTAATCTCATTTATCTTCTTTTCTAAATTCATAAACTGGCTGTTTTTCCCTTTTCAGGCCAGTATAACTTAATAGGATTGTTTATCTTGTGTTATCATTAATTTATTTGTTTAGATGACAAAGATTCCTTTTGGTAGGTTCTGGCACTCAAGACTAATAGGTTTTTCCATATATTTCTCTGGCTACAAATTGTACCAGCATACTGGGAAGGAAAATGAGCTGACAGTATATGTGTCACTTTGAATCACTGGGTATCCTACAGGGAATATTGAGTTACTTAAGCTTCAAAGAAAGATGTGACAATGGCTAACCATATTTTAGATTTGGATTTTTAATATTCTCACAGCCTGGCTGGGCCATCAATTTTAATGCTGTTTTCTCTTAAGTTCTTCAACAATTTCTCTGGGCAAGTTTGTTTCAAATGCAAGACTAATTTTAAGCTTGATTAAAATGTTAAACAGACTGTCATGCCATTTGTATTATCCTTTATGAAAAAATCGATACTTTAACAGACTTCCTTAGTAAACTATTTTGAGAAACTCAATAGCATTGTTAAATAAAGCAGAATTTCCCAACATATTCCAATATTTTATATGTATTCTCTGACAAAAGGGTAAAATAAGACGCAATGAGTTACATGACAAAGGATTTAAAGGTGTGTGTGTGTATGTGTAGAAAACAGCTTTTAAACATTACAATATTCTGAGGTAAGGGTGGAAATTCACCTCAGAGAATTTTTAATTGTCTGAGTCCTGATGCCTCAAATTTAGCATGTTATTCATCTACTATTATAACATTACCATGTTCTATTGCAATATTTTTAAAATATTGTAATTTTTAAAAATCTGCCTCCCCTACTAGATTGTGAGCTCTGACTTCAAAGACTGTATCTTATTCCTACCTCTTTCCTCGGTATGGAGCATCACACCTGGTGCACAGTCACACTAGCCATATTTCATGTGCTCAATAGCCATATGCTATAGTACGGCACAGCACAGATATAAAATATCTTCATCAGCGTAGAGAATTCACATCACAGTCCTGGGTTAGAGCAGGATGTCTGAAACTTGGCACTACTGACATATTGGACCAAATAATTCTTTGTTGTAGGGGGCTGTCTTGTGCATTGCAACATGTTGAGCAGCATCCTTGGTCTCTTGCCACTTGATGACAGCAGTATCCCCGCCCCCAATGTGACAACCAAGAATGTCTTGAGATGTTGTCAAATGTTCTCTGGGGATGAAATTATATCAGGTTAAGGACTGCTGACTTAGATAACTACTCCCTGAACTAGAGTCCTGGAAACCTTTAGGTGGCCAAGACTTATTCTAAAGAATTGCTGAACATCAAAAAGCTTATCCACCATGATCAAGTGGGTTTCATCCCTGGGATGCAAGGCTGGTTCAACATTCGCAAATCAATAAACGTAATCCAGCATATAAACAGAACCAAAGACAAGAACCACATGATTATCTCAATAGATGCAGAAAAGGCTTTTGACAAAATTCAACAGCCCTTCATGCTAAAAACGT
>NW_016823941.1:76161-78079 GCF_001698545.2 Rhinopithecus bieti | reverse complement strand
TTTTTCATTTTATTGTTTTTCCTCCCAGATTTTTTTCTCTTTGTGAGTAAATATCATTTTAATTCCCCTATTCTCATTTTAGTAAAGGTTAAAGAGACATCATTTTAAACCAGAAATCCCTATAAGTGATCTATAGAAAGAAAAAAATTAGCAAGAAAAAGACATTTGACTAGTTGCATGAGTCAAGGGTGAAGTAAAGGAGAGGATGAAATTCATGATAGTTTAAATTTAGCCACTGGGAGGTTGCAAATAAAGACTCCTCTCTCTATAAGTTAGAATTCTTTATAGCCTTAAATATCTCAGGTCTAGTTTATTACCTATATTTATTTTCCTCCCTATTTTTTACTGCAACATATTCAGAAACCATTCATAACTTTAAGTCACACAATTCTAATTTAATGATTAGGTTAAAGCATACAAAAATTCCTACTAATTTTTTTTTAGCTCTATAACACTCAAATATTGGCAATCCTATATGGCTCAAACTAATACTTTAACATATTGTTTATGGACACACTAGAAATTGTACTGTGTATGCTAACTTTTACACTGGGATCTAGATTATCCCAACCTTTGTACCTCTGGATCTTTTCCAAGCTGAACGAATATGTTCATACAACGTTGTACTCTGGTTAGCATTCTGTTCATCAAAAGACATGATATCATGTATATGAAACATGAGAAAATTTGAGTCAGTTAAACTGAAAGACCTACTTAGAAAAATATCTACTTCTCTGAGTCACATTCTTGTGAATTCTGGCTTTTTAAAACTATTTTTGAAATTTTAGTAAGATTACATAAAACAGCACTTTGTCAACTATAAAGGATCATATACAAAAGAAGCACATTACTATTAGTAATTATAATGCACCACCAGAAATAAAAGATAGAAGGCCCTTTAACCTATTTTGACTATGAGACAAGAGGACAGAATCAATTTCCCCAACAGCCAGGGTTCAGTATTATTAATAATGATAATAAAATGAATCTACTAACAACATACCAAGCCTTCACAATATGCAGGGCATTGTACTAAGTGCTTTATATAAGTTTTCTCATTTAATCTTCACAATATTAATCTCTACTCCTATTTCTCTATTTAGAAACCAGGTCTGGAGTGATTGAGAAACTTGAAGGAAAAATCACACAGTTTGAAAGTGACATAGCTAGTGTTCAGAAACAGAGTCTACACTTTCATTACTATCCTCCACTGCAGGATAATTCCAGTGCAAAGGATTATCTTTAAGTAAAACATAGAAATAAGGATGTAAAATGGAATTTAGAATTCCGAAGTCTATCAACAAGGAAACTAGTGCTATTTGTCCACAAATACCCAGTGCTACCTGCGGACAGAGCTAGAAAAGTGCCCAGATGGCCATTTACTTCACCACTAAAGTGAAATGCACCAAACCAAGGGGAAATGACTTCTCTGGGAACTTAACAATTTTACCTTTTTTCCTCATTTAATTATAACGTGGTCTGTTAACTTGCAACCCTCTGTTTGATGTCTCTTCTTTTTTCAGTCTTTAGCAAATTCCACATTGTATTTGGCCAAATCAAACATAAAATTAACATCAATTCATTTTCAAGAGACAAAAGAAAACTATGATTTTATTAACAAAATTACTTTTCTCCTAATCTTTTGTAAATGTCACCTTCTCTATGAAAACACTGTGTTCAAAATCAAATACTGCATGTTCTCACTCATAGGTGGGAATTGAACAGTGAGATCACTTGGACACAGGAAGGGGATCATCACACACCGCGTCCTATTGTGGGGGCGGAGGGAGGGACAGCATTGGGAGATATACCTAATGTAAATGACGAGTTAATGGGTACAGCACACCAACATGGCACATATATACATATGTAACAAACCTGCACGTTGTGCACATGTACCCTAGAACTTAAAGTATAA
>NW_016823941.1:64640-75100 GCF_001698545.2 Rhinopithecus bieti | reverse complement strand
ATATTTCAACTAATATACTGGGCTGTTTCACTGTGCTTATTTTTATAATTACCGTAGTTTCCTACATAAACAGTTTTAAATGGACCCATTGCAACACGCCAAGAAATAATTAGTTCCTATCATTTAATCTTACATATTTATATGTATCATAGCATATGTTGGCACATATACTCACTTACTAATTCAAGCATCATCAAGTAAGTCTAGATCAGAAATATATTTAGCAGTTCCACCTCTACATATTCTTTCACACTGAGCTAATTAGCCACTAGTTATAGAGAAAACGATAATACATTCTAAAATATATATTTAGATATTTTCTAAAATAACACTTTACTTTGAAATGGTTTAAGACTCACAAAACTTGCAAATATAGTACAGAGACTTCTCACGCACCTTTCACCCAGCTTCGCCCAACGATAATGTTTTAAATACCCATAGTACATTATCAAAGCTAGGAAACTGACATTGGCACAATACTATTAACTCAAATACAGACCTCATTTATATTTCACCAGTTCTTACATGTACTCTTCTACATAAATATTTATTTTAATCTGGCTTAAATCCTAACTCTTACATTAGACAAATATGTTTTATAGCTATTTTAATATCATTTCAAAATTTTCTAAATAATGTTCAATGTAGTAAAATTATAAGAATGATAATCTGATCACTTAATTCAAAACTCTTTGCTTTCTGCTATGGGATGGTTGCCACAGAAAATTTCAAAAACTACCTTTCTTTTTAAAGACAGAAAGCATCTTGAATCAGAGGGCCTGACTTTGTATCCCTGTTAATACGTATGTTCTCAATTACTCCATAGAAACCATACATGGAAAGTTTAGCTCTGCTTCTTTGCTCCCAAGTCTCATTTCTGACTAACATTTTTCTTAACATCTGGTTTAATATTCACAGCAGATCAGCTTTCAAATACTTATTTTAAAACCCAGAAATTAGTCAATTTTACACCTACAATTATAGGTCCTTTAGGATATTCTAACAAGTAAAAATCCCAAGGACAAAATATATTTTTTCAAATAAAAATATATGAGTTAAGATATTATATATAATGCTTTGTATTATCCATCACTGTTCCTTTGCTAGAAGTCACTCACAAAAGCTAAATAGTTGGCATAGATATTTAGCAAATATAAACAAATATTTGCTTCCTAAATATTTTAAAGGGTTAGTCATTATTAATTTTTATAAAATGTATTGCAATCACATTAATCTCAACCATAGACTATCTTTGTAATGTGGATATAAGTTATTCAACAGGCGTTTACTGTGATATTGCTTTAATTAATACTTGTTTTTTGTAAAGTATTACCCGCCTTTTGATGACATGTCCTTAATGACTACCCCTCTTTTGGTGAGTGCCAGATCATTATTAATTCCTTTTGTATTCATTATAACAACATCAATCAGGGAAAGCTCATTTGCTATTAATGTGAATATAACAGGTAATTCCATTCTAATCTAGTAGTGATTAATGTTCACTTGGTAGTAATTACAATATCACACTTCAAAGTGCTAGCATTGGACAATACTTATTTTGTGTGGCCTTTTAAAGAACCACAGCAGCTTGTCTGAATTTAGAATTGAAAAGGTTAAAGAAAGGTGATTAATCTAAGGACAAAGATAAAAGATTCTTACGTGGCTGGGAAAAGTGAATAATGGTTAAGTGAAGTGTTTACAAAATTTGTTACTACTTTTTGGTAAATCAGTATGCTTCATATATACCCAGTAATATCACTACTTCATTTGTAAACCAAAGAAAAATGAAATCAACATGTTTAAAAAGCCATTGTTTTAGTTCCATGATGCCAATGAATTTTCAAACTACCTGGATTCCCTGTCCTAAATGACAGATTACTATCAATGTGAGAGTTACAACTTATCTTTAAAAGAAGTGGCACTTCTGATGTTATCATTTTATTTGTAAATTAGTAAAAATTAAATGTTCTATCTAATTTTGAACCAAAATTGTCTTTATATTGAAAAAAATCACCTGAAACACATTGGTGATATATGTTAATATTATAGCTTTATCATATTTTAGGTAAACTATACAAACTTCCATTAACATCAATAACCAGAGAGACTCCCACACATATTGACACAATATATTATGTTAGATCAGAGCAGTGCTAGTTATTGAGTTTTAAAATCCTGGAAATATTAAACTTACTGGAGAACATTATAGGTTATCTGTAGGCATCAGAGATTTATAGGCTATATGGGGTAGAAAATGCATGTGAACCTCAAAACAACCTTGAAGTATAGGCAAGACAGGTGTCATTAATCTTATTTCACGGATGAGGAGATGGATGCTGAGAGAAGTTAAGAGACTTGCCCAAAATCCCACTACAGAGCATTTACTTAATCCAGGGCTTTTAACTTATTTTCCTGTTCTTTCCACTGCCGTCCATGCCATCCTGCCTCCACTCACTTGTGACAGCTTGTAGAGAACAGATGTAAGAAAAATTGCCACGAGTTTAGGAGTATCCAAATAACAAAAACTATCAGACTATTAGGGTGGCCAGGGAAGAAAGAGAAGAGAGGAAATCAGGAAGGCTGGGATTTTTCAAACCATTTGGGCACACCCCAGGTTTATTCCTGACATACTGAATACCAAGTCTGTAAGTCACAGAATTTGAATTACAAATCCCATCAGAAAGCAAGATTTTTGATGTGCTACTGGAGCCACTTAGACTAATTCAGAAACTAAGATGAGGCTGGCCTACAGATGAAGCTTACTGGGTAGATACAACTGGTACTCCAGGGCATCAAAGGGAAGATAAACAAATCTGTGCAATGCGCGACCTAGAACAAGTCATTTGCTATTTATTTAACTTCATTTCAACCAAAAATTATTAACAACTATCATGTATCGTGTTGTAAATTATGAATAGAATGATTAACAGGACAAAATCATGGACTTCAATAAGTTCACGGCTGATAAAGGCTCTAAAACAGGGCTTTCCTGTGGTATGCTAAGGCACACGCCCTGATTGGGTTATAGGTATCTCAGATATTGATCCCACTCAGCCCTGGGATGGTTAGGCAGCTTAATCTTCAGCCAACTTACCTGATATCATGATGAACACATCAACTTAATCTGTTCATCATGATATCAAAAAGACTGAGGAACACTGCAGAAAAGTTTGGGCTTTCTTACAGAAAAGACTGTATAGCTTAGCTGAGGGAGATCTGGAGATCAGAAGATGTTTCCAAGAAGTGTGATAAATCTCAGCTTAAGCCAGAAGACAGGTGAGAGTCCTTGTGAACATTTCAGATAGTTTAATGAACAATCCAACAATATTAAGACATGTCAAGATTAGCAAGCTTCAAATTGTGTGATAAAAGTGCGAAGAGTTTGCTAGAGCCATATTGAATAATTTGTCGTTCTCTTCCACTTTTGCCAACAATTCTACCCATTGGCCAAATGCTTCTTTCTCTAATAAATTCTTGTTTTTGCACAATCACTTGCTCCTTTGAACCACCTAAATCGATGTTTCCCAAATGTGGTTTGTTTAACAGTAGTGGTAGGGAGCCAATTTACCATGTTACACAGATAAACAGCTTATAGTTTAAATTTTAATATTCATTTAGTTTTATGTGTATTAAGAAAAATACACGCTACAACATCAGACTACAATTTTGTGGGAATTATCACTTAAGGCTAAAAGCAGAAAAAAAAAATGAGCTGATTTTCAGAAAAACATTAAGTAAATAATAGTATATTTGTTATTCAAAAGATTGAACAATGGAGCGTATATTTGTTTCCTATTGCTTCTGTGACCATTTTCCATAAACTTACTGACCTAACACAACACAAATTGATTATCTTATAGTTTTGGAAGTCAGAAGTTTGAAATGGGTTTCATGGATTGTTGGCAGGGCTATATTCCTTCTGAAGAAGCTAGAGGACAATCTATTTCCCTGCATTTTCCAGCATTAGATGCTACCAACATTGTTTGGCTAACAGCCCCTTTCTCCATCTTCAAAGCCAGCAGTGTGGCTATCTTCATCTCTCAGATTCCCACTCTCCTGCTTCCATTTTCACTTATATGAACCCTGTGGTTAGATTAGGCCCATCTGAATAGTCCATAATAATCTTCCCATCTCAAAGTCACCTGCTGAGCAACCTTAATTCCATCTGGAATCTTAATTCCCTACTGCCATGGAGAGCAATATATTCACAGGTTCTGGGGATTAACATCTCCGAGGGGCCCATCATTCTGCCTACCACAGGGGGAAATAAAACTTGCTTTAGCCAATGGGATATTGCAGGCTTGATGGAGGCAGGGGCTCAACAAATTGTTTACATGTTTGCACTTCCACTCTTCACCTCAGCCTTCACAAAAAGGACATGCTTGGGCTGGTTAGCCTGCTGGAGGGATGTTCAAGATGTGAGCAATAGAGCTGTGTTGACTCAGCCACTTTCAGACACTTAAGATCTCAGCTACCCTCCAGATTCGCAAGGGAGCCCAGTTAGAGCAGATGAACTACCCAGTACAAACCATCAGCCCACAAATTAGTGAACTCAAGAAGTACTTACTGTTTTAAGCTACTGAGTTTTGAGGTGGTTTGGTAATAGATTGATATACTATTATATATAACTGATACAGACATAAAATGATAATTGTGCCAGGTAAACTATTAAAACAAAACAAGATTTACCATCCACTATTACCATCATATTGTTAAGGAAGGGGTATTTCAACAACAGGAAAGAATCAGAAAGACACAGTCTCAGACTAAATGGTACACTGTCCTAAGAAAGGAGGATGACAAGCTACAAGCTTAAATAATTTCTCTCTCTCTCTCTTTCTGTCCTTATAGTTCTCATTTCTCTGCTTATTGAGGAAATCTTCACAGATCATCTGCGTTTGAGAACCTCTGCCATACACTACTTAATGTAATGCTTTGCACATTGTAAACCCTCAAGAATGTTGTTAAATGAGTAATCACAATGTGAATTAAGTCACTCACAATGGTGTGCTGCTAATTCTGGAACTGAGGAATGTGGTCATTGCAGTATACTAAGCTGCGTGAAAACTTCTAGAAAAAAATTATAGAGAAAATGTCGCCTTCTCCTTTATTTTAGCAATACTATTGCAGCATATAAAATCATGCTGTGACTTTACAGGAAGCTGCGCCTTGCTAATTTAAAAGGACACATTGACTACATGCTGATTGGCTTGGGGGGAAGGATTGCTTACCATGTTTGATTTGTTTATGTTTTAATTTTCACCTGCTGTCCTGCAAATTTTCCTTAAAATGGTAAAAGGTTTTAAATAATCCAATAAATTGTTATGAAATTTAATGAAAATACATTTAAAAACCAAGTTTGAAACTCCAGTCTATAGCACATGTCATAAGTGTAAGCTAACCCATTGGTGCCATTAACAAAATAAAGGTCCAAAGTTAAATTTTATAAAAAGGGGAAACAATATTCTCCACAAAACATTCCATTGGAATAAAAAACATAGTTTTTTTTTTTTCTATATTTGACAAACCTAGATTCCTTAATTATAATAATTCTTCCTAAATGTCTATATCTATAAGATACAGTGGAGTATTAATAAACATGTTTTATATTCTCTGGTATTATTGTTAATGGATGCTTCAATGGACTGAATTAGAAGGCACTACAATGCATATTGTTTTATCAAGGGGCAAGTTTTAATTTGCTTCATTTATGTAAAAACATATCCATTTTTGAAAAGAAGGCATTATTTAAGGTAAGAGTATAGAATATTAAAAATTAATCACACAGAGAGGGATGGATTGAGAATAGTGTAATAAAGCAAGTATAGGAAAATTTCAATGGCAAAATATAGGTGCTTGGATATACAGATGTCTGACTGTAAAATTCTTTCACTTTGCGTATGATGAACCATTTAATATTCATATTAAAACATTGACAATAATCCTAAATTATAAGAACTGCATCTTTACATACTTGTATACCCGTGCCACCATTTTGTAGCTAATTCCTTTTCTGTAAATGTGATTATTAAACCTTTAACATTGAAATATCTGAAAAAAAGTTTTAGAGGGCATGATCATCCTGTACAACTTACTGGGAGATTTGTAATGCCTTGTGGACCAGAGGCCTAGTCTGAAGTTTGAGGTTATCTTTAAAGAAAGAATAAGAATTCGTTGAGGATGGGAAGTTGGGTAGAAGGTCTTTGCAGCAGATGGAAGTATTGGGACATAAGGTGGGTAATATCTAGGTAGCCTTAAATTTTCTGCTGCATATATCACTCAAGGAGAGTGGAAGAAATGGGGCCTTGGAGAGATTATGTCATGTGTGACCCTGCATACTACACCAAGGAGGTGGGAATTTATCTTAAAGGTATTGAAGAATTTCAAACATGAGTATGGGGGTGACAGCATCAGCCTTCATGTTAGAAGATAACTCTGACTGAGGAAGTGATGCTAGATGCAGGAAGACCAGTGAAGAAGTTACCGGAGTTTTCTAGGTGATACGAATAGTAATAGCATCATCATCAGCAGTCATAGTGGCTATTCTTTATTAATTGCATTTTATGTACCTTACTTTCTGTATGGTAATCTCATTTAAGCCCTATAGTCACCTTAAGAAACAGAAAATTTTATGAGGAAACTGAGGCTAGAAGAGATTTAAAAATTTGCCAAAGGCGTCAATATTCGAATCAGGTATGCTTGACTTCACAGTGAAAAGGGCCTGAAACCATGGAGAATCATAGAGAAAAATCCATTTTAAGACAGACTTAGGAGGTAGAATTTGCAGTATTTTGTGTCAGTGCAGACGTGTGCATAAAAGAGAGAAGTCTCACCAGAATCAGAAGTTTCTAGCTTAAATAATTGGGTAAATGGTGGTGCCATCTTCTGAAATAGAGAAGAGAGGCAGTAGGGGATTTTGGTTTGGGACATGCTAATTTTAAAATGTCTGTGGCCATGAGTAAGACTCAAAATATTTAACAACTGCTTTATCAAAAGCCCAACCAAGTAGAGAAAACACTAGTCAGTACACCCTACCTGTGCTCATCAGCAGGTACCAGTCCTGTGGTCTAAATATAGAAGTTCATTGGGGAGTTGCAGATGTCAATGTAGAAGGGCCAAGAGGGGTACATAGGCGGCATATCCTTTGAGAGTCATCTGCTTATAGATACTAATTGGAGCTGTGGATGAAGATGAGATCACAGAAGAGATGTGGCATGGAAAGTGAAGAAGTGCTGAGGGTAGGATCTGGGGAGCAGCCATACTTATTATGGAAGAGGCTGAGCATGAATCATCAAGAAAGAGACTCAAATGTCCTATGGAGAAAGGTCAGGTGAAAACCTGGGAAAGAGGGTGTTAGAGAACTAAACGAGAAAATTACAAGAAGCTGAGTCAGGCAATTTGGCAGGGGGTAGGCTATTGATTTTCTTAGTGAGAGCAGTTTGCCTGGCTCTCTCGGTAGGAGTAATAGCCAGATAAATGGACTGAAAAGTGGGCTGTGGGTAAAGAAGGGGAGATAGGCAGCTCTGCTACATTTTCTTTTCTTTTTTAAAGTTCTTTTCTATGATTAATTTTTATTTTAAGTTCCGGGGTACATGTGTAGGATGTGCAGGTTTGTTACATAGGTAAATGTGTGCCATGGTGGTGTGCTGTGCCTATCACCTAGGTGATAGGTGTGCCCATCACCCAGATATTAAGCCCAGCATGCATTAGCTATTTTTCCCAATGCTCTCCCTCCCCTTGCCCACACCCCGACAGGCTCCAGTGTGTGTTGTTCCCCTCCATGTGTCCATGAGTTCTCACTGTTCAGCTCCCACTTTTAAGTGGTAACATGTGGTATTTGCTTTTCTGTTCCTGCGTTAGTTTGCTGAGGATAATGGCTTCCAGCTCCTCAAAGATCTAGAACCAGAAGTACCATTTGACTCAGCAATCCCATTACTGGGTATATACCCAAAGGAATATAAATCATTCTATTTTAAAGATACATGCACACGTATGTTCACTGCAGCACTATTCACAATAGCAAAGACATGGAATCAACCCAAATGCCCATCAGTGATAGACTGGATAAAGAAAATGTGGTACACATACACTATGGAATACTATGCAGCCATAAAAAGGAGTGAGATCATGTCCTTCGCAGGAACACATATGGAGCTGTACTACACTTTCACAAAGTTTGGCCATCGGAAGAGGGAGAGAATTGACACTAGGCAGGGGTGGAGGGGTGAAGGAGCAGCAGTGGTAAGCTTGGACAATTGTTTGTTTGTTAAAATGAAGGGTACCAGAGCGGTAAGCTGACAGCAAAGGATCAGTAGGAAGGTGACATAAAAAGTACAGAAGGAGGAGATTCTTGACAGAACAAGGCTCAGAGGAGACGGAATTTAGAACAGGGTATTAGCCTCATACTCTTGCACCTTCCATATCCTATAGTCACACAACAGCCAGAATAAATTTTTCTTAAAGGAAAATAAGTCACAAATTTATTGACTATTTTCCCAACTAGAATGCAAACTCCAACGAGGTGCGGTGGCTCACACCTGTAATCCCAGCACTTTGCGAGGCTGAGGTGGGCAGATCACTCGAGCCTAGGAGATTGAGACCAGCCTAGGCAACATGGTGAAACTCCATCTCTACAAAAAAATACAAAAAAATTAGCTGGACATGGTGGTGCTTGCCTGTAGTCTCTGCTACTTGGGAGGCTGAGGTGGGGGGGATCACCAGAGCCCAGGAGGTAGAGGTTGCAGTGAGCTGTGATCATACCACTGCACTCCAGGCTAGGCAGCAGAGTAAGACCCTGTCTCAAAAAAATGAAATAATAAAAAAAAGAATGTGAACATATAAACTCCAGAGGGTGGGACCATTGTTACCTGTGAGGCACCTGACTTGCTGAACCAGCCTAAGATATTTCGAGTTACTCCTTTTCTCTTTCTTCGCCCTGTGAACAACTTAATATTTGGCTTCTTTTTTTTTTTTTAAATTTCTTCCTCCCTACTCATTCCCACCCCGAAACCAACCCCAAAGCTAACCTCAGCTTTTTTCCAAATTATCCCTTTTGCTTGCTATGAACACAAGTTTGAACCTCAGCTCTGTTGGTGATAGTTTTGCCCATAGGAAGCTTCTGGCAAAATAAAAAATAAGTCTTTAGGCCTCATTCTTTAGGAGGTTTTCCTGGCCTAAATTGTTTTGCTTTTAATGATATTTTAATTAGTGTTTCACCAAGTGTGGTTCTCAATCAGCAGCAATAGTATCCCCTGGGAATTTGATAGAAATGCAAATTATCAGGCCCCACTAATAGCTAAGTGATTACACTTTGTGGAGTCTCTTCATCTAAATGTCTTCCATGGCAAAAGCCAGTGAAGAAAATCTCTGTACATCGTTTTTTTTGTTGTTGTTGTTGCTGTTGTTTGGTTGTTTGGTTTTGTTTGTTTTTGTTTGTTTTTTAATGGTTCTCAGGGTTTTGTCTCCAGACCAATGTCATCAAAATCAACTGGAAATTTGTGAGCAATGCGAATCGTCAGGTCCTACCGTATCTGTAACTGAATGTAAAACTCTAGGCATGGGACCATTTGATCTGTGTGTCTACAAGTCCTCTAGTAGCTCTGATGCATGTTCAAGTCGGCCCTAAAGTGTTGGATTTATAACCTACAACTGTTTCTTTCTAGAAAACAACTATGTCAGGGGAACAATATAAACAAACTTTTCTATTAATTAAAACGTAGAATTCAAGAGCTAAAGGAATCTCAGGACAATGATTAGCAAAGATAAATATACAAAGGAATATAAAGTAAAAATGCAACTGAAAATGGCTGAAGAGAACGTGGACTAACACATAATGTTTGAAACAGAGTATACTATTTAAAAGCTACATATGTGCTAAATCTCAGAATTCTTCCTTCCATGTGCTAGTTTGAGAGGCAATTTATTTCTGGCACAACTGCCATATGCATTTATACTAATGTGAAAGACTTCTTGTAATGAGAAGGTAATACACTGCATTTAGTAAACTAGTTTTCAATGTGAGAAAATGCCTACATGAAAATGTTGCCCTTTAAAATCTTCCCTTGACTATTCCTGTTTATATTCTTGATAGCAGAATAGCTTTGGGAAATGTTCTGAATAGAATCCAAAGCTACGCTAAAGATAGGCTGACAAGGTTGTCACCATACAGTTCCTATGTACCATGAATCTTAGAATCAAGAACGTTTGAATCAAGACGTTTCTCAGAGCCCATCTGAAATGTGTGTATATTTATATGACTCTCAGGGAAGAAGATATTGAAAACAAATTGATCAAAAGGTTATACACTTAAATGAATGTTGAATTTGAATGCAATGAGTAATGATACAATTTAGGAACTAAACTCTTTTTGAAACTGCCTTTCAAGACAGTTTGCAATTACAAAAGAAATGTTCATGCGTATTGACTTTTTTTATTTAAAAAATTGATTGCATCTAGATTTA
>NW_016823941.1:59248-62835 GCF_001698545.2 Rhinopithecus bieti | reverse complement strand
AAAAAAAAAAAAAAAAAAAAAAAAATTCTGACCCTTGCTAACTTTCTAGCTTCATCTCTCCCAATTCACACTCTAGGTTTACCAAGCGGCATTCCTCTTAAAATCACTTTCCCATGACTTTAGACTTGCGCACAGTATGTTGCCTGGCTTAGAGAATACTCCTCCTGTTTCCTTCCCACTAACTGACCAACCCATCTCTTAGGTCTCCATTTAGATGTCAGGAGGAGCCTTTCTTCACACCTTCAGGCTCAGCTCTTCTATCATTCCAGGTTCTATCCTATCCCACTTCCTGCTATTTCCCAGACTCATTGGGGGTCCTATTTCTGCCAAAATCAGCAAAGGAAAGCGGGTAGAGGTTAGGGGAAGAAGGAACTGGGGGTAAGAAGGAAGACAATATGCATCAGGGTAAAGGAACGAGTTGTTGGCATTCTTAGTTGAAACTCTGAAGGCATTTTCCATGAGCGTAAACGCTATAATCACTTTCACAAATCACCTTCAAAAAATACTGCCATGTTTGACCTCTTATTTAGTTGACATTGTTATCTAGGTTGATATTTATTGACCCATTTTGTTTTACTTAGTCTCATTGTAAGCAATGGTATCTTAAAATCAACTGTTTATAGTACTGGCTATATTTGCCTAAAACACATTAAATAGATTAAATTAAATTTACATAATTAGAATTTTATGAGAATGAGAAATTTCTTAATGGGTATAATGCATGTTATTAAGGTGATGGATACCCTAAAAGGCCTGACGTGACCATTACACAATCTATGCATGTAACAAAATTATACTTGTACCTCATAAATTTATATAAATAAAACAAATAAACACAATGCCTCCCAAAATAAATACATAATTGCTAAAATTTGTAAAAGTATCAAGCCATGTGCCATGTAATAATATTCCATTTTCATTCTTCCAGTGGGAAGTTAACACTAAGGGAAAAATTATAGATGACAGATAATGTATATTGGTATGTCATAAATTGAATTAGCCTAGGAAATTAATTGTAATTTATATTTCTCCCTGTGGCAAATGTATTTCAAATCACAAACATCTTAATTGTAAACTAACTAAAAAAAGACTACTTATAATCTAGAAGGCCCTTGATAATTGAAATACACTTAGCAACGAACAATTGAGTTTATTTTGCTGATTCACAATTCACAAGTAATCTTAAGGTCAGGTTTCTGATTGCTCATTCGTAGTTGTTTTCCAAAGTGTTGATAATTTAATTTTATTTGGGCTCTAAATGATTCTTCCAAGGCAGAAAGGTCCCAGCTGCTTTGCAAAGAAAGGTAGGTAGGTTTGCCTAAAAATCAAGAACGACATCACCCACAAGAAATTTTCTTGTTAAGTTGCAAAGTAACTTTTAGTAACTTAACAAATGTGGGATATATTTTCAGACTAGTGTTTTCCTAGACTAGTGTACCCCTATGCATGATCTGAATCAGACTTGTTTTAATCTTCAATTAAAACAAGACTTTCATTCTAGATATGAATTTTAGTCTGATATCTTATTCTTAAAGACTACTTTCTCATATCACAAAGTCCTCACATCCCCAATATCCAAACCAAGACATTTAAGACAACATTCTCATAGGTGATAAATGACTATAGTTTTTGTGCTTTTAAAATAGGCTTGGGAAATGACCTGTATTTTGCATTATGTGCATCATAAACTTCTAATTGCTCTTACAGAGTGTTCTGTAAAACAGAATATCTACTATTCTTTAAAAATACTATGGCATTAAAATTGAAGCCCTGAGAGATGTTAAGATAGACTATTTAAACTCTGTAGACTACATTTGGGAATGCTTCCAAGGTTAGCAGTGAAGAATGACTCATCAGTGAAGGGCCAGAAGTTCTTTTCCTGTTGGTTTAATGTGGATCTCTCAAACTACTTTCTAATATGGTAACTACTAGACACATACGGCTGCTGAGCACTTGAAATGTGGCTGATCCAAACTGAGTTGCACTATAAGAGTAAAACTTACCAGATTTTAAATACTTAATGGAAAAAAAACTAATTAATAGCTTCTGTAACAATTACATGTTAAAACGACAATGTTTTGGTATATTGGGTTACATACAACATACTGTTGAAATTAATTTCACCTCTTTATTTTTATTTTTTCAGTGTGCCTACTAGAGACGTTTAAATTACATATGTGGCTCACATTTTATTTCTACTGGGCAGAGCTGCTGTAGTAAAATGAAGAGAACAAGAATAACCCCATAGATACTTTAGTTTTCACTGTTACAAGCCAACAATTTATTAGACAATTTTCTCTGACTTGAAATGACACAAAAATCTCAGAGAGATCCTGTGGTGTGAGTGTTTGGAGTCAGAGGCCTAGTTTTCATGGACCATTGTTCTAGTTTAGTTTAACAAATCTACTACAGTGTAATATAGTATAAACAACTTTTGCATTTTGTTCATTTAGAAGTTTATTAAAGTCAGCAAGATGAGCATTTTGTGATTGATGTATGATGCAATAAATTGCATTACCAATTTAGAAATGTAATAATCTGAATTTTAATCATCAAGTTTATGCATAATATATTTTGGGAGAAAATAAACACAAGCAAAGAATCAATAGCATCTCCCCACCCCCTAATCCCTGAGGGAGATTCTCTCTCATTATATTCAATTTCCTCTTTGAATTAACTCATTTTAAAAGACAGTAAAATAGGCTCAAATTTTTTAATTGCATTTCCGAATTTTTTCTGAAGTTAAGAGCAAAGTAGACTGAGTAAATTGACAGATGGTAATGATTTTGCACACCATTTACTTCAGGGCTAATGGCAAGTTCTATTAAAGTAGTTCCTCCTAAGGAGTTTATCTCAACCAGTGAATTTCCATTTAGCCTTTAACACTTGACTCAAATGTCACCTCCTCTTCTAATAAGCCTTGCCTGGTCCTATTGGGGAGTTATCCACTGCATATTCTGCTAGAGCATTATGCCTTATATATATATTTCTCTTATTAAATTTCTCCTCGCTGTCCCAAACTAGTGTGTGCTTCTTGACAACATGGCTGAAGTCAACCTGAGTCTTACGAATCTCTGTACTATCAATGACTAGTCCAGTGCCCAACATATAACAGACATCCAAAATGTGCATATATTCCATGTTTCTCAATGAGATGGTATTAATATTGCCAAATATTAGGGATAGTGTACTTGACAGTATGTCTAGTTAAAACATACATATATTCTACATCTATATAGTTTAAATTTCTCTAGTAGGCACAGTAAAAAAAAGTAAAAATAAATGTATACATATATTCTACCTACATTCTATACATATATTCTATATATATATAATAGGACATAGAAATATTTTAATGAGGCATTTGGTGATGGCCAATTTTCAATGATTTAATAACCAAGTCAATTTTAGAGACAATTTATAAGTAAAATTGACCTTGAAAAGTGTCACACACACACAAAGATATAATGGAATAATAAAAGGTCTTCTAATCACCAAATTAAATATTTGTCTTCTAAATGCAATCACTTTGATTACGTTTTCGGAAAGGATTACCCAAGGCTTTTTTTTTTTTTTTTTTTTTTTTT
>NW_016823941.1:53997-55869 GCF_001698545.2 Rhinopithecus bieti | reverse complement strand
TTAAAAGGCCCTATGCTGTTTTTTTTTTTTTTTTGGAAGATTGCAACTCATCTATTTTATAATATAATGACAATAATATTGCCTCTGAGCTAACTGTGTAATAATTCACTTTGGGTACTGCAATAATTGAGCAAACAGAAGCTGGTACCAGAGGCATTCCTTTCTTTTATTTATTGTAATATTTTTCCATAATTTAATGAGAAACATTTCAAAAGGAACGTTTTTATCCTTTCATGTTAAATTAATTTACAATGCTATAAGCTATAATAAAATGAGAGAAACCATCAGCAAAAAGCAAAAGTTAATAAAGACAGATATTCTTAAAGTTTCAAGGACTGAAAAAAGCTCAAATCACAAAAGTATTTGGTTTCTCCTTTTTTTGTGGCTTGGTTCAATTTGTCATAATTTGTTCTCAATTATTTTGTACTTACAGCTAGCATAACATAATATTGATGAAGTAGAAAAGATGCATTACTGAAAGTAAACATACATAATTAAAATCACCTAAGAAACAACAAAACTTTGCTATGTACTTTAGTAAACTACTCTAAGATTTATACAAAGAAGGCTATGATGTAGTTTAACATGTACTGGTATAAACTTCTTTGGGCAAAATTTCAAGCAATGATGAATAAAGCAGAAGGAAAGTTCATGTTATTGGAATGGAGTTCTGTTTAAGCACATTATGGACACTCCAATTTGATAGATACTACTCTGATATAGCTTAATAAATTTGTATTCAGCTGCTGAAACACTAACGAGAATTGAGAAGACCTGGGCTCTTGGATCTTTGAAGTCAAGAGATTTCAAATCTGGGAACCTGGTTCTTCATCTTTAACTGATGGAATGGGACAACCTCAAGAAGAGAGTAGTTTCACTTGGAGTGATGGTGCTGGGCTGCTCATGAGGATTCTGAGGTCACAGACAGGTTAAATGCAGTCAAGCACTATAGTACAGTATCAGGTTATTTGCTATCCGTAGACTAGACAATAGCAAAAGTCCTTGCAAATTTCAAAGTTCTATGACTCAGTGAGAACATTTATTATTTAGCCAGCAAGTAAGAACATATCCCACTATTCAGCATGTGTCTGTACATATAACATCCTAGCCCTAATACTCGAAGTGTGCTCCAGAGACTGGCAGTAGCAGCATCACCTGGGACCTACTGAATCAGCATCTCTGGGGTTGGGGCTAAGTAATCTATGTTTTAACAAGCTCTCCGGGCAATTGCTATGCATACTAAGAGAAGTACTGATTCAGAGCATTGTGAGAACATAGAAGATGTTCTAAGCCTTTGCCTCAAGGACTTTAGTTTTGGATAAAATAGATGTAAAATAACTTAGCAAAATCTTTCATAATGAAGTAATATCTGTAGATCACTCATTCATTCAACAAATATTGAGAACCTACTGTTTGTTAGGCATTGCGTTAGCAGCTGGGGTTATAATAGTTCTGCTTTGTGAAGCTTACAATCTAGTGAAGTATACCCAAATAAACAAATATATACATTTAAAAAATATGGTATTTAAAACATGCTATGCAGGAAATGATAATGGTGCTACAAAACAAAGAACAGAAATGGTATTGAGGGGTGGAGAATGATACATTTAACTTTATTTTATTTTACATTTTCAATAATATGTTAAGATTTAGTTAACTGATAAATCAGCAAATACCAACTGCATGCAAGCTCTGCACCCAGATAAGCACCTTGTGGAATATAAGAGTATGCCCTGGAGGAGTTTAAAATCAGTTGGAAAGATAAGATTTAATCACCAACTATAATCAGTATGGTGTCCACAGTAGACCACTTTAGATTAGCCCTTTGTTGAAACTCTCCCCTCTCTGCTTCGTAGTTAATAGGTTTTTCTG
>NW_016823941.1:46784-49839 GCF_001698545.2 Rhinopithecus bieti | reverse complement strand
GCTTGAAGGACATTTTCTGCAAGAATTTATGCTTTTATGAAAAACAATGATACTGAGACACAGAGTGTATGCTATGAAAAAATAAATATTTTTAGGGTAAAAAAGGAAAAAGGTGGTATTAAAATAAATTTTCCCAAATATTGCTTCTTGTATAATATTTTGTTAGTGACATCTACACAACAACCATATTTTGGGAAGCAATTAACCACCTCACACGGACAAAAATCATATCGGTTTCGTGCTATTTGAGCTGGCAGTACCTTATAAAAGAAAAAAGCATCATAGCACTGTATTACGATACTTTAGAGGATGTTTTCCTATAAAAATCTTCAAATGAACTGCCAATGGACCCAAACAGACTTATTTTAATATACTCTAGGACCATATACAATAAAAGGTACTATACTATTTTATAGAAATGGCTTCTGTTGCCTCAGATGAGGTTTACACATAAACTTTTTAACTTTTAGTGCTGCTTGTTTCACTTCTGGTGGCATCTTTTACAACAATGCCCTGCCAAGCAGTTAATACTACTTCACAAAGGAAGACTCCACTCCTTGACCTTCACATTCATGACCCATAATGCAATGTGCTTCCATAATCTCTATAATTTCCAGATATCACCCTTCCTGGGAAATGCTGACAAGTGTTTTGTTTATTTGTTCTTGTTTTGTTTGAGGTCAATTCACTGGCTCCTTTTTCCAGTTTTTTTTTTTTTAAACACCTTTAAAGCTTCTAATACATCTGCTAGCCAAAACAGTCATTTTCATTACATGCTTTTGGCTGGTCAAAAAGAACAGTTGTATAATTTTTATTTTCTTGCCCAGACCACAAATAGGTTATAAAAAGTACATGGCCCTTACATTTTGGCTGTTCCTTTAAAATTTAGTTCAAAAGTCAACATTAATAGTCAGATGGAATGACTGTCACATGGAAGAGCTACCAAGCAGATAATAAGTTTGGAACTCTTAATTGAAAATTAACATATATACATTTGTATTCCCAAATTGAAGAAAATGGCTGTCTTGGCCCCCACTATAGTAAGATGCTGCCTATTTCACATGCTGAATCTGGAAGGGGGAGCAATTCAGTCCTATCTGATGGATGTTCCTAAGCTTTAACATAACTTCCAAGATTAGGGTAGGAAATTCCGTCATAGTCAGAGAGATCCTACTTTCTTTTCCTTGTTAGTAAATATTAGTCAGCCTTCCATTTTAACTAACTCGCCGAGCTTGTCTCCAATAGAAGATTGAATTATTGGCCTCAATCCTTTCACAACCCTAGTAGTATTACACTTTCACACTCCTGGCGTGGCCTCATATAGGTG
Organism: Rhinopithecus bieti; assembly: GCF_001698545.2. Taxonomy (NCBI): domain Eukaryota; kingdom Metazoa; phylum Chordata; class Mammalia; order Primates; family Cercopithecidae; genus Rhinopithecus; species Rhinopithecus bieti. Next base: position 48,512 of record NW_016823941.1, on the reverse strand, counting down.
TAAAGTATTTTCCTACACCTTGACTTTGGGCTTGGCCACAAGACGTGTTTTGTCTAACGGGATATAAACAAATGTGACAAGAGGAGAGAGTTTGAAAAGTGTTGTTTGTGCTTGTCATTGCCTAGTGCTTGTGGTACTATGTCATACCCCGAGTAGCTGATGTCCCTTCAGCTTGAGTCTCAGAAGAAAATATGTGGTATAGACCCTAACAGAACTGATGGTCTAGAGATAAGCACACCTAAACCATTTCCAGCCATGATTGGCTAAACCCTACCAAACTGCAGACCCATGAATAAATCAATATTGTTGTTATTAGCCACTGAATTAAATATTTTTGGTTGTTTATTATGCAGCAAAATGGACTGATATGAACTGAAATGTGGTTTATAATCAATACAATCCAGTAGAGTTCTACTAAATGTATGTCTATCAAGCAGAAGAAAAAAACAGATGATTGGAAAGTTGTCAAATTCTTCTAACAAAGTTCATATACATACCAGGTACCAGAATGACTTATCAATAATTGGCTAGGGGTAAGGGTTAGAAATAAAAAAAGTCTGGTTGAACTCACTGGGTCGTATTTCCAGGTTTTCAAGCAGACTGTTCTGGTTTGCAATATTTGAAAAGAGTCTGCTGTGATATGCTAATGACTGTGGATTCTGTGGTCTTTGGAAGAATTCCAAAATGCTAAGCTCAAGTTTAAAACAAAATTGGATTCTCAAATATCCTTCTTGTTCAGAAAGGATTTAAGTCCTTTTGTACAGAAAGGAACAAACAAGTGATAAGGTACCTTTTGGCATTTCTATTACCTATGGTTCCAGAGTGGTAAAACTGGATCTCTCTTGTTTTCAGTCATATCTACAGGTTCCTTCCTATGGATGATCCTTCCCTCCTGGTGGCTTCTGTTTACAACAATGCCATGCCAAGCTGTTAACACTACTTCGTAAAGGAAGACTCCACTCCTTGACCTTCACATTCATGACCCATAGTGCAATGTGCTTCCACAATCTCTATCATTTCCAGATATCACCCTTCCTGGGAAATGCTGACAAGTATGGAGTGTGCTAAAGGGTGGAGGCTATGTTTCACCTCCTGCCACCAACAGCTTATTTGAGGAGAGTTTAAGAAAGATTTTACCAGAAAAGTTCCAATCTCATGTGCCTCTTTATATGCTTTTTCTGCTTCTTATGTAGTCTCCAAATCTGAATGACAGCTTTCCTAACTAGTAACCTGGGAGGAATATAGGAGACCAAGTGAGGAAGCTATGAAATAATTTCTTAACATCAACATTATTGAAACACAGTAATTCATTGTTTTACATTGGAGGCTAAATAAAATGATATGTTTATAAATGGCTATCTCCATGGGCTTATTTTTTTTTTCATCTGATAAGAGGATTCGATGATTTCCAAGATTTTGTTTTCAACTCTGTGATTCTATGGTCTCCGAATACTGTAGTTCCAAGCTTCAACAGAAGAGCACATCTAATTAAAGTTCAAGACAGTGCCAGAAGACTAGCAGCTACAGTCATATTTAAATGAGCAGGTCCAGTGAAAGCATTTTTCCCCTTTGTCCAAGGAGTCACCTCAATAGGATGGAAGATGCACGTTCTATACAGTCTTATGACCAACCTGTTCCTCAGCATATTTTTCCTTTAAGTACCAAACAGGTATATGAATTTAGAATATAAAAAGAGGGTTGTGATAAGTTGGTATTTTTTTGTCCAAA
>NW_016823941.1:28407-44057 GCF_001698545.2 Rhinopithecus bieti | reverse complement strand
CAAATTCAGAAATGTAAAGAAATACCAATTTCAAATACAGACAAGTCTAATGTTAAATGAAGTCTGAATATATAAAAAGATTGTCGTCAAGAGAAATCCATTGCCTGGTTTTCTTCAGCTGACATCTATTTTTGTGTAGACAGTATGACTTAGATTCAGGAACTAAACATGAAGAAATTCTGAATAATCCAATTATTCAAAAGGCATGCAAAAACTATTATTTAAAAAGTCTCTTTACACAGTATTTTTGTTTTGAGTACTATAGCTTTGTAAACATTTAATTATCTAGCTTTATGAGGTTCATTTTAATGACTGTGCCAACAAATGATAACAATAAATCCATGCCAATTTTGGAAGTATTTCTAATATTATATAACAAATTGGAAAGGAATTTTGTACATGATTATCTCTATTAAGGCAAACCACAAGAGTAATTAACAGAGCTATGATTCCATATCATCACAAGGGTTAAGCCAGAAGTCTATGTTCACTATTTTCATACATCTTACAAAACCAAATATCAGTTCATTTCTCCTGGAAATTCATGAGGGATTAAAACAAAACACATTATTAGGCAATATTTTGATATAAGGAGTGGGTAGCTAATATTTTTTCCAAAATTCAGTACAGAAGTGTGTGTATCATCTCAAGACTGGCAGTAACAAATGTTACTTACAAAAAAATGAGCAGAAATAAACAGTGTGTTTATGATGTATAAATAAAATACAATGACATCACTAGACAAGGGAACATCTACTTTTTGGAAATTTGTTTAGGGCAGTGAACCATTAAAAATAAAACACAGGCTTTATATTTTTATCATACAGATGGCTAATATTATTTATTTTCAATCTGAATTTAGGAAAACCAAAAGTATATTTACTATTTCAATTAGCTATGGTCACAGTAATGTAGAATAAAGCTCAATGGCTTTATGCAACAAACATTTCTTCTCCTGGATGTGAATGGCTAGTGCAGCCCTGCTGTTCATGTCTTTTATCCTTTTCCTGAGACCAGCAGCCTAGATGGATGTGTTCTCAGAATGATAGCAGAATCACAAACAGGAATATATAGGTCTCTTAAGGCCTAGGCTGAAAACTACCACCTCTCACTTCTGCTCATTTACCATTTGCTAAAGCAAATCATATGGCCAAGCCCTAAGACACGGGGTTGGGAAGTATATCCCACTCATAAGGAGGCATTGTTAAGGTTGTGAATGCAGAAAGTGGAGAATAAATGGGATTAATCATTAAATCTACTACAGCTACATAACAGTTTATTTAAAGCAGATGATATGAACGTGACAATGATGTGTACTTATATCTTTGACTGAATTCTTCAGAGTGTAATTTTGCCACAATATTTACCTGTGCTAGATGATTGTTCTGTATTTTTTATTTTATTGTTATCAGTGATTAGCCTGCTGCTAAATTTAAGAAATAGAGAATCCTACTTTTTTTTTTTTTCCAGATTCTTGTATAAGGAATTAAAAGACATATTTTACTGGAGGCAATCCTTTAACAGTGGATGTGAGTATAGGCAGACAGATGCAATGTCTAGTCTAGGGAGCAGAGCATGCCATCTGAGTCACGAGTCTGGTCTTACCCAACTCTGGAGTTACTTTTTTGAAGAGCATATACTACATGGGAATTGTAAGACAACACTGCCCCTAAGGAGTTTGGGAAAATTATTTTCTTTTCCAATATAATATACAAGAAGATATTTCACATCATGAGATTTAGTCATTTCCTGTAAGACAACCAGAGCAAAAAGTCTTCTCAGTCAGATATACCACGTAAGCAAACTACTCTCTCATCACCTGTGCATGCATGTGTGTGTGTGTGTGTGTGTGTGTGTGTGTGTGTGTGTGTATACATTCTGTCCGTTTCCAATTACAACTTATTTTTCTCATCTCGTCTTTCAAATTCTTGTTTTCTGGTGGTGTTCCATTTTGTAAATAGAAAAGTAAAAGAAGAGTGTGCTTAAAATCTGCTCAGAGGGTGAATTTCAAATTGGCGTCTCTATTAGAGGACTAGTTTGCTTTCTATGTGCAATCTTGGCGTAATCACTGTTGCATATGTTATTGGATTTCAACTCCTCTGCCCCTACCTAAACTCATTTTGAGATTCTCACATGGTAGGTCGATAGCCTGAGTTTTACGGAGCTCAAATGCTGACCTGACTTCTGTCAGACTTCTGGTGTCACATTTGGTGAAGCACCAGGAGAATATTCTACCGTATTTCTCTTTCCTTTGTTTCACTAGGCCAGAGTAGTCCTCTCTCTCTTGGCTTATCAGACTTTACACACTAGCAAAGGATATGATTGGCATTTTTCTCCTGCTTTTCCTCTCTCTCTCTCTCTTTTCCCTCTCCTTCCCATTCTCCCTCTGTCCTTCCCATTCTCCCTCTCTCCTTCCTATCCTCCCTCTCCTTCACAATCCTCTTCTCCTCTATCTCTCTAAAATCAACTAATTATTTTCCATTTTAATCACATCCATAAGTCAATATATTTTATGGGCAAAGAAATACATATTCAAGAAAAAAGTTTCAAAAAGTAAGTGGGAACAACAAAAACCCTGTTTCAGAATAAGAAATCATCTTCTTTGCTAAGAACTAACCAAGGATTGCACAAACTTTATTACCTGAGCCACCATATACCAAAGCAATACTGAACACATATTAGAGGCAAATTTGTGTCTTGAAGATACACATTTGGGTCGACTACAAAGTTAACTAACAATTTGGTAAAGAATACCGGAAGGAAGGTGGTGGCCTTGTGTACAGGATACTATAGATAGATCATATTCACGTCAGTCAGGGCAGGGTCGGTAATAAATCTTAAAATACTCCTTCTGTACTGTTTTATGTACAGTAAGGCTCCGCAGACAGCTAGTTTCAGGTACATGTAAACACAGCTTCCAAATCAAATCAAAACAAAACCTTTGTTTCGCGTTCTCTTGAGTAGACATTTCTAGGGCTTGTTGAGGGAAAATTGATTACAACGAAGACATGTTTACAGAAAATGCATTTTATGATAAAAGAGGAAAGTATTGCCCTAATCAATGACTGAGACATAATTGTGAAAAATTCAGCAGACATCATAATTGGATTAAGTTATGTGGATTTCAACCTGAAAAAAGAAATTTTATTCGTGATATTTGTAATTTGCGTCAGGTACGGCTAGATGATAATGTTAATGTCATGAGCCATTACGAAGTATGAACAATACATCAGTAGTGATCATGTGGCTCCAACTGGAGGGCATGGGACAGGTTTTGTTATGCAAAGGGAAAACTGAAATGGTAACTGGAAAGCTTTAGGTTAGGTAGGAGCTGCAGAGCGGCGGTTTTTGTAATCTTCGAAAACAGTGGGAAGAATAAAACAATACTAGTCTTGGAGATTGGCGTAGGACCATGTGCAGATGGGGAATACCGAATGAATGGAAGAAAAATGGCTCGAATACAGAGCAGGAAGAGGTATTAGTTTTGTTCTCATTGTCGTTATCTCCTGCAAAAGCACAGAGACTGCCTGTTTGCAGAATCGGGGGTTTTTTTTCAGATCGGAGAGAGAGGCGCATAAGCAAAGCATCTGCTTCTAGTGGTTCTCGAAATTTAAGTGGGGCACAAGAACTACCTAGGGGCTCTTTAAATATGGCACGATTTTCGCATGACCGCCATCCCCACGAGAGGCCTTCTGACATAATGGGCAGTTTTTAAATAAAGGTTCCCAAGTGAGAAGATGGTGTCCTGTGGGTATGTACAGGACCTGGGAAACAATCTTTTGCCTAGATCCATCATTTTTTTAGAGGAGTCTAAGCCTGAGAGTGCGTCCGAGACAGCACTGACTGTGCCCCGATCACAGAGGCTAGTGTTAGGAGACGGACCCTGAACTTCTTGATGTCAAAAGTAAGAGTAGTTTTGCCAACTCCTAAATACCCTTAATAGCTTCTACTAAAAAAAAATTCAAGAGTCCCTGTTAAGCTGAAGAAGCTGAGCCTTTTTAAGGATACTTTGTAAAAGCGCATAGCTTTCCCCATCTTTTGGTATTGTGGCAAATACACATAACATAAAATTGACTTTGTTAACATTTCTTTTTGAGTTGGGATCTTGACCATGGCTGGGGTGCAGTGTCATTCACTGCTCCTCCAGTTCCTGTTCAAGGAAAATCTCCCTGCCTCAAGCCGTCCAGAAGTATCTGGGACTACAAGCATGCGCTACACGCCCCAGCTAAGTTTTTGAATTCTTGGGTAGAGATGGGCCTTGCCATGTTGCCGAGGCTTGTCCTGAACTCCTGAGCTCAAGGTGATCCTCCTGCTTAGCCTCCCCACCACGTTTGCTGGATTACAGAAGTGACCCACAATGCTGGCCATTTAGGCAGCCTAAAAGTTTTTTATGGGTAAAGTAGGTGCATATATTTATGGGGTACATGAGATTATTTGTGAGTCATAGCATACCAGTGGTAATAATCGAGAGCGATAAAATGGAATAACCGACCATCTTGACCATTTTTAAGTATACGGTGTGAAGCTACTAATTAAGTGCATTAATGGTATTGTTGAACCTCCACCACTACCCCATTCTCTAGAATAGTTTTCATCATCCCAGAAAAAAAATTCAGGTTACTCATTAAAACAATAAGCGCCTCATTCCTCTTCTTCCTCCAGCTCCTGGTAACCTCCTTCCAACTCTTTGCTCTGTATAAATTCGACTGTTGTAGGGAGCTCATACATGGTGGGACATCATACAACATTTTTCAATTTTGTGTCTGGTTTACTTCCACTGTACATAGAGTGCGAGGGAGATTGCGCGCGAGAGAGAGCGCGAGTGCTTTTGATTTGCTGATTCCTGTTTAACTTCTTGCTCAAGATGATGTGCATCCTGGCGCTTTAAAGAAATTAAAATTTCTAATCGTTTTTTTGGTCCAAATCAATAGATAGTCTGCTAAATGAGAGAAGAATTCAGAAAGGGCATTCCTGGGTGAATGAAATAGATGGAGCCTGGAGGGCCGGATACTGACTGTGAACATGCATTTCTCTACCTAGAGAGAGGTCACGTGAAAAAGAAAAGAAATAGGAAATAAGAGAGAGAGGAGGAAAGAGACGAGAGATGAATTAAACTGAGAAATCTAAGACTCTCTTCTTAAGGTTGCCGTTGTGCCCGAGATTAGTAGGAGCCTATGCAAATGAGGGTTTTCAACAGGTTACGTCAAAATATAATTGGTAACAAACTGGTTATATCACTGGAACCTGATATTATAAATACCCTTGGGGGCAAACTTATAGACCAAAGAAAAAGCCAATAAAGAAGTGAAATAAAGGAAGTAAGCATCATATGTTCGCTAATTCGAAAGATATTTAATTGGGTGCTTAAGATTTAATTTTAATTATATAAGTTAGGCTCGTCATTCGAGCATTTTCAGCTTTTAAGTGAGAAGCGGAAGTTAATTTAATCTTTACGTTTATTGTAGAAAAAAGTTTAAAAGTTTTTAAAAACAGTCACGTATAACTCGGTAATGTTCTCGCAATTGGGTACATTTAAGAGCATGGCCCCGGTAAATGGCTTTCGAGGAACGAGGTTAAGGAGCTGGGCCAAGAGTGTGAATTTTCCAGGCTAGACCAGCGAGACGGAAAGGGGCGTAATTCGCTGAGCAAAGATAACGTTCTCTTGACTGGGAGTTGAGCGCGATGCCCTACGTTGACTGTTTAGGATTCGTTTTCAGCCTAGTGTCATGTTGTATAGAAATTTTTGTAATGCGCAGCTGTTTAAATCAATGACATCCTTCTCTACTGGTTCCGTGGAAAAGGTGGAGTTAATGTCGCCATCCCCTTGAATCCAGATCTCTGTTGCTGATTGACCAAAATAGAATATGGGAGGTGGAAGCTAAAACTATTCTTGGTTTATTAGGGGCAGGCTTTGAGAAGCTTGCAGCTTTAATTCTTGTCCCTTGGGATAATTGCCTTGGGACCACAACTCTTACACCCATGAAAAAGCCCAAACTGGCCCATGGAGAGGCTCCATGAAGAAAAACTGACAGCCCAACACCCTATTTGCCAGGCAATATTGAGTGGGTCCTCAATTTTTTTGGAAGTTGAATCCTCCAGCATCAGGAGTGCCTACTCCAACTGAAATCAAGTGAGCAACAGAGATAAGCAAGCCCCATTGAGATTTTGAACAAGATTTCGTAGACTCATGAGCAAAACAAGGTAATTTTTACTGAAGTCATGAAGTTTTTGGGCTGGTCTTGCTACTGTACTGAGTGAACCTAGAAATGAACCTTCGCATGATCTTTCACTCATAAGGGACACAGAACGGTGCCTTTCTCGTGGATGACTCAAAGGATTTGTACTCTCCTTTTATTATAAATACGTCCTTCCTTCCTTGGGCTAGGCCTCGTCTATCCCTCCCATCCAATGCCCCACCACTATTATTCCCTCCTTTCGATCGCAGTTCCCGGTATCTTATCAACTTTTGTATCTCCTTGCACAGGACCTCTTTACTGTTCCTGTAGAGAGATCCCATCTTCTTAATAGTTCCTTCTTAAAATTCACATCAGGTAACACAATTCAAAAAGTACAGTTTTTCCACTGTGTATATACACTTGCATGAATTTCAAAATTTTCCTTTTGGTCATAGAAGTGAAAGCTGAATTTAGGGTTGTCTAAATCACTGCCCAATGGTTGCTTCCAAATAAAAACACTTGGTTTTCCACTCCAAAAGAGAATCAAGCCAATTACCATATACCAGGTGAAAAAGCTCCCTCTACTCATTGCACGTTTGAAAACTGCAATGCACAACGTTTTCCAAATATGTGTAAAACTACTGGTAAAAACAAAGAATACGGATTTCATGGAGTAAATCATGGGAAGAATGCCCTGGGTCAAGTGCTTCATAAATATCCAGGGTCTAAATTCTATTTGGGCGTCATAGCCTTGAATTTAATCCAATATTCGAATTGTTGAACTGGGAGCACAGGATTGACGTGAAAATGTGGTTGGCTCCTAAGAGCAAGTGCAAGTGCCTGGCGCGACGAATAAACGTTCCGTGCGTAACTCCCAGAGAATAAACATATTTCAAAGGTGTTGGAAGTGAAATAGCATAGGTCTAGAGAGGAAAAACTAAAACCTTTAGAGACACTCGGAGAGAGGTCATAATTTTATATACTCCAGATCATTAATAAGTTAGTAACAAGTGCTAATATTGAATACGTCAATAGTCAACATGCTAACAAGACCTCTCAAGACAACACAGACTCAAGGAGCAAACAAGAAGTAATGCTTGTGCTTTCTCAACTATCAACGAATAGACCATTCGTCTCCCATCTACACTAATATGATCTCCAGTGGGAAATAGAATGTTAATGTCTCTTCATTCAATAAATTCCTCTCATCATAACCAGGCATACATGACTTCTTTTACCTCGTACAGACGAATTGGCTGATTTATGCACAGACTTTTGTGCAATAACTTTTCTTTAAAGATTGATGCTTGTTAAACATGAAAGAAAATTGAACTTCTCTGACATTTTATTTTATGTAATTAGAAAACCATGTAAACTGCAAATGGACCCTCAATGTGGAATGAAAATCACATGCTGATAACCTAAATTATTTTCAATACCATTAAGTCTTTGACTAATACCGTGGAATGTTTTATTAAAAGTCAGAATTATGAAAGGGCACAAGAGAGACATCTAATTGTAGTTCATCTTAAAATAATTTTAAAGGACTTAAATTCCTTTTTTATCCCCGCTCATTTCACAGTTGAGAATTTTCGCAAGTAAGGTGATACTGATTGTTTACCTAGTCAACATAAGGAATAATTCATTTTTTTTTTTGGTCTGGAAAAGTCTGCTCCCAAGAGACCAATAACCCTAAAGAAATTATTCAAGGTTAGAGGAAGGGAGGAGGAGAAAGTGACACAAATTTTTTTGACATTTTTCTATGGTCAAACTTTTCTTGACCTTTTCAATTCTTGTTTGGAGAAGAAGTTCTGAAATTATGTAGATCTTGTCTAGGTTCTAATGGAGATCAAAGAAAGTTGGCAAACAGTCCCAGCCTTCTCAATGTTTTCAGTGCCACTGCCCCATGGTATGCATTTAAAACAACTTTATTAATTTTATTAACGTATCTATCAGTCATTGGTGTGATTTCCTATGTTACTCAGGATGTTTGGGAAAAGAAACTCCTTTTACCAAACTGTATTTCAGGCAATCTCAACTTTGGTGTCTGATTGAAAGAGAAGGGACAAGTCAACGTATTTTCCCAAGGAGGTCATTATGAAAGATAAAATATCTCTCTTACAATTTTCAGTATAATATGTCTGTTATGAATGAGGGTATAAAGCCTTGTTTATATCCCAAGACTTTAAACAGCTTTTCCAAAATGAGTCAATATTAACACTTAAGAACTACAATTTATGGAAGATTAACAATTGAAGCTTTCTTTAAACAAAATGGATTTTCAGCACTCACAGTAACCAATATTTCAAGCATAGTTTCATTAATATGTCTATTTCTTTTTAAGTAGTTTCTCACACAAATCAAATGAGAATTTTGCTCTCAGGGTGATAGTGAAATAAATAATACCAAAGTTTATTTATACATATTGACATAAAATTACATACTATATGTATGCATAAAAATAAGCCTGAAAATAGTAATAACATAATATTAACCATGTTTATTGGGTGCTTACCATGTGCCAGAAACTGTTTCATGCACTTCAATACATTAATTCGCATCACCCTCACAACAACCTGAAGAGGTAGCTGTCATTACTTTTGATTTATGCTCCATAATCTGAGAGCAATTAAGAAATGCATCTATGGTCAGTAAGCACCAGAATCATGATTTAAACTCAGGCAGTCGGGCTTCAAAGTTCACACTATTAAACACTATCCACCCCAGCCTCTCTCTAATACAATGTCAGAAGAACTAAACATCATTTAAAGTGCAGAGAAATGCCTATAGGAATTGAGATGGAGACACGATGTCTTCCAGCTTGGGGGCTCAGGGAACAAGGGAAGATTCGAAAATGGCTTTCCTTGAAAAGTAGGCAGTATTTGGGTAAGCTTAGATGAAGAAAAGGAATCTCAAGACAAAAACCAAGATCATTGAAAGACACAGAAGTAAGCTGGCTAGCTGTTCATTTTAGTGGGAGTTGAAGGTGCATTGAGAGGTAAAATAAGAAATAAGATTGGAAACGAGACTCAGGGGCAATTGTAAGGCCTTTGAAGTCATAAAAGGTGTTTGAAGATGGGAGTCATATATTACTTTCATTCACTGACAAATATTTATTGAACACCTTTCATGTGACACACTGTCTTGGACAATGGATATATACCAGTGAATAAAGTAGATGAAATCTTTCCTCTCATGGAATTTGCACTGTAGTTACAACCTAAGCTATGTTTTAGGAAGCTTAATTTAAATGGAAATCTGCAAGTTGGATTGGAGCCATCGGTGGGCAGGAATGAGAGGAGGAGGGTAAAAGATAGTAAGAGTGTGAATGAGAGTGGCGGTAAGGTGGCTAGCAAGAAAGGAATGGGCATAAAGAATTAGGGAGGCAAAATCTACAGATCTTAAAAATGAACTTGAAAGTGAGGTAAGTGGGAGATTTAGAAACTACTATATGATCTGAACTCTCTGACTGAAAAGATGGTACTGTGATGAATAGCAGGATAGGAAATAAGCCTCGGTATAAAAAATGGCCTATTTGGGTCATATTGAATTTATGTCATTTGTGAGACATTTGAGTAAGAAATGTCCTACATACAGTAAGAAATGTGGGACAGATATTGGAAAGGAATAAAAATGTTCAAATCATTGGATTAAAGGAGATGGAGGAAAGACTATTTCTAGTATAATAACTAACATGTAACTGACAGTAACTATTGACTAAATATCAAATGAAGATAATGAGATTAATGAAATCAGAAAAGAATGCATAGAATAGATACTGTGGGCTTGGTGGAGTGGCTCACACCTGTAATCTCAGCATTTTGGGAGGCCGGGGCGGGCAGATCACCTGAGGTCAGGAGTTTGCGACCAGCCTGGCCAACATGGTGAAACCCCGTCTCTACCGAAAATACAAAAATTAGCTGGGTGTGGTGACACATGCCTGTAATCCCAGCTACTCAAGAGGCTGAGGCGAGAGAATCACTTGAACCCGGGAGACGGAGGTTGCAGTGAGTTGAGATCATGTCACTGCACTCCAGCCTGGGGGACAAAGCAAGACTCCATCTCAAAAAAAAATAAATAAATAAATAAAAAGGAATAGATACTGTGATAAAGAAAGAAGAAGGGGCTGCCAGCATGAGTATATGCATGGATGCTGGCCCTTCTGCCCCCACTGGCACCCCACCCCCACTGTGCCACCACTGCCAACAGCACCCGCATTACTACCCCACTGATGTGCAGGCACTCTGCTGCAAGGCCACTGCCACTCTCAGTGTGAACACATGCAAGGATTCCTCCACTTCACTCCTGCCAGTGCTCTGCCCCAGCTGGCACATATGCACCCAACTGCACTGCCGTGGTGGCTGGCATGCATGATCAAGAATGGAGCCCACTGCCACCACCCCTACAAAAGTGCTTTGGCCAGCACCCCTCATCGACGTGTAGAGATGGGTGAACCGGCAACACCTTAGCCCCTTCAATCCAGCAAGTTCCTAACTTTGAGGGGCCAAATAACACAGCCAGGGGCCTGGTACCAGTCCTCCAGAGTTACAGCATGCAGCCCAGGAGGGCTGACCTGAGCCTAGGTAACCAGGAATCTTCCAGAATCAAAGCCAGTTGACTGAATCCACTTTATACCACAATAAAATCCCCAAGGGCACCAAAGAAGATAAAAGCAAAAATCTCCATCCAAAAAAAACCAACTTCAAAGACTGAAGGAACATCAGCCCACACAGATGAGAGAGAACCAGTGCAAGAACCCTGGCAACTCTAAAAATCAGAGTGTCTTCGTACCGCCAAACAACCGCACTAGCTTCCAAGCAATGGTTCTTAACCAGACTGAAATGGCTGAAATGCCAGACATAGAATACAGAATTCAGATAGGAATGAAGATCACTGAGATTCAGGAGAAAGTAAAAATTAAATCTAAAGAATCTAAGGAATACAAGAAAACAACATAGGAGCCAAAAGATAAAATGGCCATTTGAAGAAAGAAGAAAACTGATCTGATACAGCTAAAAAACACACTATAAGAATTTCATAATACAATTGCAAGTATTAACAGCAGAAAAAACCAAGCTGAGGAAAGAATCTCAGATCTTGAAGATTAGTTCTTCAAATTAACTCAGACAAAATTTTTTAAAATAATAAAAAAGAATGAACAAAACCTCCGGGAAATATGGGATTATCTAGAGAGGAAATGTACAACTTATTGGCGTCCTTGAAAGAGAGTGAGAGAAAGCAAGCAATTTGGAAAACATATTAGAGGATATTGTCTAAAAATTTTCCCAAACTTGCTAAAGAGGCCAACATTCAAATTCAGGAAATCCAGAGAACCCCTGTGAGATACGATACAAGATGACTACCCCCAAGACACATAGTTATCAGATTCTCCAAGGTCCACATGAAAGAAAAAATATTGAAGGCAGCTAGACAAAAAATGCAGGCCACCTACAAAGGGAATACCATCAGGCTAACAGAGGACCTTTCAGCAGAAATGCAACAGGCCAGAACAAATTGAGAGCCTATAGTCAGCATTCTTAAAGAAAAGAAACTCCAACCAAGAATTTCATATCCGGCGAGCTAAGCTTTATAAGGAGAAATAAAATCTTTTTCAGACAAGCAAATGCTAAGGGAACTTGTTACCACGAGACCTGCATTACATGAGGTCTTTAAGGGAGTGCTCAACGTGGAAATAAAAGACTGTTACCAGCCACCACAACACACACTTAAGTATATAGACCATTGATACTGTAAAGCAACTACACAATCATGTCTGCATAATAACCAGCTAATGACATGATGACAGGATCAAATCTTCACATACCAATGTTAACCTTGAACGTAAATGTGTTAAATGTCCCAATTAAAAGGTACAGAATGGCAAGTTAAATAAAGAAGCAAGAGCCAACTGTATACCATGTTCAAGAGACCAAACTCACATAAAATGACACCCACAGGCTCAAAGTGAAGGGATGGAGAAAAGTTTCCCAACCAAATGGAAAACAAAACAAAACAAAACAAAGCAGGAGTTGCTCTTCTAATTTCAGAGAAAACAGACACTAAGCCAACAATGATTTTAAAAAAAAGACAAATAAGGGCATTACATAATGGTAAAGGGTTCAATTCAACAAAAAGACCTAACTATTCTAAATATACATGCACCCAACACAGGAGTACCAAGACTCATAAAACAAGTTCTTAGACACCTACAAAGAGACTTAGATAACCACACAATAATAGTGGAAGACTTCAACACCCTACTGATCGTATTAGCCAGATCATCAAGGCAGAAAACTAACAAATATATTTGGGACGTGAACTTGACATGTGACCAAATGAACCTAACAGACATCTACAGAACTCTCTCCCCCAAAACAACAGAATATACACTCTTCTCATCTGAACATGGCATATACTCTAAAATCGACCACACAACTGGCCACAAAATAATTCTCAGCAAATTAAAAAACAATAAAATCATACCAACCTCACTCTTGGACCACAGCACAATAAAAATAGAAATCAATATCAAGTAGATTGACCACAAAATTACATGAAAATAAAATAATCTGCTTATGGATGACTTCTGGGTAAACAATGAAATTAAAGCAGAAATCAAGAAATTATTTGAAACTAATGAGAACAAAGATACAACATACCAGAATCTCTGGAACACAGCTAAAGGAGTATTAAGAGGAAAGTTTATAGGGCTAAACACCCACATCAAAAAGTCAGAAATATTTCAAATTAACAAACTAAAATCATACCGAGAGGAATGAATGGAAAAGAGCAAACCAACCCCCAAACTAGCAGAAGACAAGAAATAACCAAAATCAGAGCTGAATGGAATGAAATTGAACTGTGAAAATGCATACAAAAGACAAACAAATCCAGAAATTCGTTTTTTGAAAGAATAAATAAGATTGATAGACTGCTGGCTAGAGTAATAAAGAAAAAAGGGAAGAGGATCCAAATAAACATAATCAGAAATGAGAAAGGGGACATCACCACTGGCTCCACAGAATTATAAAAAGCCCTCAGAGACTATAATGAACACATGTATTCACACAAACTAGAAAACCTACAAGAAAGGAATAAATTCCTAGAAACATACAACCTCCCAAGATTGAACCAGGAAGAAATTAAAACTGTGAAAAGACCAATAACAAGTCCTGAAATTGAATCAGTAATAAAAAGCCTGACAATAAGGAGAAGCACAGGACCAGGTGATTCACAACCGAATCTTACCAGATGTATAAAGAATTCTGATACTATACCTACTGAAACTATTCCAAAAAAGTGAGGAGAAGGGACTTCTTCCTAACTCATCCTAGAATGCCAGCATCATCCTAATACCAAAGCCTGGCAGAGAGACAAGAAAAAGAGAAAACTTCAGGCCAATATCCTTGATGAATACAGATACAAAAGTCCTTGACAAAATACTAACAAACTGAATCCAGCAACACATCAAAAAGCAAATTCACCACGATCAAGTAGATTTTATTCCTGCGATGCAAGGTTGGTTCAATATAAGCAAATCAATAAATGTGATTCATCACATAAACAGAACAAAAAACTAAACCACATGATCATCCCAATAGATGGAGAAAAGACTTATTAAATGCAGCATCCCTTCATGTTAAAAACTCAAAATAAACCAGGTATTGATGGAACATATCTGAAAATAAAAAGAGCTATCTATGACAAACCCACAGCCAAAATCATACTGAATGGGCAGAAGCTGGGAGCATTAACGCTGACAACCGGAACAAGACAAGAATGCCCACTCTCATCACTCTTATTTAACACAGTACAGGAAGTCCCAGCTACAGCAATCAGGCAAGAGAAAGAAATTACGGACATCCAAGTAGGAAGAGAGGAAGTCAACATATATCTGTTTGCAGATAGTATAATTATATACCTAGAAAATCCCATAGTCTCTGCTCAAAAGCTCCTTGATCTGGTAAACAACTTCAGCAAAGTTTCAGGATACAAAATAAATGTACAAAAATTAGTAGCATTCCTATACATCAACAATCTTCAAGCTGAGTGCCAAATCAATAATTCAGTCTCATTCACATAGATACACACACACACACACACACACACACACACACACACACACTCTCTCCCCCTACACACACACCTAGGAATATAGCTAACTAGGGAGGTGAAAGATCTCTACAAGGAGAACTAAAAATCACTGTTCCAAGAAATCAGAGATGACACAAATGGAAAAACATTTCATGCTTATGGATAGGAAGAATTAATATTGTCAAAATGGCCATGCTGCCCAAAGCAGTTTACAGATTCAGTGTTATACTACCAATGACATTCTTCACAGAAGTAGAAAAAATTATTCTAAAATTTACATGGAACTAAAAAGGAGCTCAAACAGGCAAAGCAATTGTAAGAATAAAGAACAAAACTGGGGATCACATTACCCAACTTCAAACTATACTACAAGGCTACAGTAACCAAAATAGCATGGTACTGGTACAAAACTAGACACATAGACCAATGGGATAGAATAGAGAGTCCAGAAATAAAACTGCACACCTACAACCATATGATCTTTGACAAAGTTAACAAAAATGAGCAAAGGACTACCTATTCAATATATAGTGTTGGGATAACTGGCTAGCCTTCCTTATACCATATAAAAAAAATCAACTGAAAATAGATTAAAAACTTAAATGTAAAACCTAAGAACTATAACAAACCTTGAAGAAAACCTAGGAAATACCATTCTGGACACAGCCCTGGCAAAGATTTTATGTTGAATATGTCATAAGAACTTACAACAAAAACAAAAATTGACTAATGGAATTAAACTAAAGGGCAGAAGCACAGCAAAATAAAGTATCAACTGAGTAAACAGACAACCCACAGAATGGGAAAAAATATTTGCAAACTAAGCATCTGACAAAGGTCTAATATGAGAATCTGTAAGGAATTTAAACAAATTTACAAGCAAAACCCAAACGACCCCATTAAACAGTAGGCACATATGAAAAAAAGCTCATCATCACTGGTCATTAGAGAAATGCAAATCAAAACCACAATGATATACCACCTCACACCAGTTACAATGGCAATCACTAAAAAGTCAGGAAACAACAGATGCTGGAGAGGATATGGAGAAATAGGAACGCTTCTACACTGTTGGTGGGAGTATAAATTAGTTCAACCATTGTGGAAGACAGTGTGGTGATTCCTCAAGGATCTAGAACCAGAAATACCATTTGATCCAGCAATTCCATTACTGGGTATATACCCAAAGGATTATAAATCATTCTACTATAAAGACACATGCACACATATGTTTATTACAGCACTGTCCACAATAGCAAAGACTTGGAACCAACCCAAATGCTCATCAATGATAGACTGGATAAAGAAAATGTGGCACATATATACTATGGAATACTATGTAGCCATAAAAAGGAATGAGTTCATGTCCTTTGCAAGGAC
>NW_016823941.1:23150-26049 GCF_001698545.2 Rhinopithecus bieti | reverse complement strand
TTGAAAAGGTAGCTATTATTATTATTACCTCTCTTAATCATTGAAAAATGCATTATGATTTTAATCCCAGAAAAGTAAACATTTATTGTGACAAGATTTTAGTTTATATAATTGCCCTCCTAACCAGGAGTAATAAAATTTACTTGTTTTTTTAAAAAGTAGCAATAGATAAATTACTTAACCTCTCAATTTTATTCTTCTCAAATGAAAATGGAAATAATAAGAGTACCAACACCACAAGTTTTCACTAAGGATCAAATTAGAAAATGAAAGTAAAAATACTGTGCCAATTATGAAACATGAAATATTTAGTTATTATTCTCTTTATTAATTAATATAACTTTGATCCATTGACTTTTAAGAGCATACTATTAGATTTATATCTTCGGTTTGACTTCTGTTTAATGGCAATTCATAAAATTAATAAGGACCTTTTACTAGAAAGCTTTTCAAAGTGCTTTTATATTTATTACCTTATAAGATCCTCACAAAAGCTCTGCAAGGAATAAAAGACAATGGTTATTAGAGGCTAACAAAATTGACTTTTCAGTGTGCACAGTGTCTTCTTACCAATGTGGGCTTTTCTTTTGTTTTTTAGATATAAAATTACAAAATCCAATAGTTGATTTACAAAGTTATTCAATTTAGTGATTACTTTGTATCATTCTAGATAATTGTTTAATGGAATGGCAACATCCAGAAGTAGGCTTTAAAGGTTTTAATACAATTAACATGTTTACGTATGAATGAGACATGGTTCATGTTACCATGGTAACATGGTCCAAAATGGTACAACACTTATAATCAAATAGCTAAACTCATATTGCATTAAATTGGGGTGATTGTTTTTTTCATTACTGAACCAAAAGTGGATTCTAATTTTCTGTATTCAGTCTTTCTTTCTGTAGGAGATGAAAGACCAGTCCTGTACATTTGTCCCCATTGACTCCCTTTTCTAACTTCTAATTATTTTCATTATTTCGTTTCGGATTTTCTCTGAGATCTACAGGAATTCAGGGTCCCAAACTGGAAAATAATAAAGTAACTAAATATAGCAAGAAGACAATCATGTGAGTCTTGAGTATTCCTGAGCATTATAGTCAGAGGTTCCAACTGGACAACAGATTCATGGGTAGAACATGCTGCATTCAATTCAATTGGTATCTATCGAGCGTAGAGATAGTAGTATTGTGAATGAGGATGGGGATTTTATAGTAGCAATATGAGAATAAGAGGAATAATAAAAATTTCCATGTTTATATAAGAGAAGAAACGAATTATCTTATTGAAAACAGTTTTTCATCATCTTGGATACATTATGCAAAGACTTTTACTTTTCCATGATATAATTTTTTTTTTTTTGAGATGGAGTCTCACTGTGTCACCCAGGCTGGAGTGCAATGGCACGATCTTGGCTCACTGCAACCTCTGCCTCCCAGGTTCAAGCGATTCTCCTGCCTCTGCCTCCCGAGTAGTTGGGATTACAGGCGTGTGCCACCACGCCTGGCTAGTTTTTGTACTTTTAGTAGAGACGGGTTTTCGCCATGTTGGTCAGGCTGGTCTTGAACTCCTGACCTCAGGTGATCTGCCCGCCTCAGCCTCCCAAAGTGCTGGGATCACAGGCATGAGCCACCACACCCGGCCCATGATACAAATTTTATGTCAAAGCTTTGCTAATTCTTTGCCTTTCTCACAATTAGTTTATTAAGAGGGTCCCTATAACTATGTCTTTTTGAATAACATGGACAATAGTATCACTTAATACCAATTCTGTACTACAGTAAGTAACATTTTGGTGACATTTTGAAGTATTTTTCTGAGTGGACCATGGAGAAATTCAAATAACGCCAAAAATTGTGTGTAATATAATTTATTTATATGGCTTCCATGTTGATGTCCTTCAATTTTCAATCTTTAACCCAGATCTTTTTCCAAACCTTAGATTTACATTCACAACTGCTTCAAGAGAGGTAATGTTTTCATGTCTGACTTTTCACTTACAGTTACCTCAAAATCAAACACATTCTTGACTTCGCTCCTCACAACGGTTTGCCATCTTGAATTCTGCAACTCATGATTGAGCGAAGATACTCCCTTCAGTCAATCATGCCAAGTGGTAAGTAGGCACTGATTTCTCATTTTACCTCATATTTTCTGCTTACCTCCACCTCCCACAGAATATATGACAGGGTTGATTTTATCTCCAAATAGCTCACATATCTGTTTTGTTTGTTCAACCTCACCACTTTGATCATCAGTTCTTGCTTGGCTTGTTACAGAAATAACTTCTTAACTGTTGTCCCTTCACGGGTCTCATACCTTTCTAATTCATTCTCCTAACCACTGCCAGAATGATCTTTCAAAAACATAAGTTTGATTAGTCCATTTACTTGCTTAGAACTAGGCTATGACTTAAAGTGATAAAGTCCAGAGTCTTAAAAACAGGTGGCAAGGGGCAGAGAGAGCCAGTTTACACTTACTGAGCCCTTCGAGTCCAATAGTCTGTCTCTCTGGTATGCATTTTACATGTATCTTATCATTTAATCCTGACAAAATCCGGTGATGTTCTCATTGTATAGAAGAGTATAATTGGGACTCAGAGGTTAGACGATAAGCTAATAAGTGCTAAATAAGGGGTCTTCCTGCTTACAAGGTACATACTCTAGCTGCTACATCATGCTTCTTTCCACACAATTTAGCCCCAGCTGATCTTTCTAATTTCATTTCTTGTAGCAACCATACCCCAGCCAAGTTCCTTCAGATTCTCACACTACCACACTGACAAAGCCTTTGGATATGTTGTTTCCTCTATCACAAATGCTCTTTTCAATCCCATGAACCTAAATAACTCCTAACAATTCCTCTAAGGTGACTTTCTCTTTTTTTTTTTTTTTTTTTT
>NW_016823941.1:10466-21056 GCF_001698545.2 Rhinopithecus bieti | reverse complement strand
GTTTCACCGTGTTCGCCAGGATGGTCTCGATCTCCTGACCTCGTGATCCGCCCGTCTCGGCCTCCCAAAGTGCTGGGATTACAGGCTTGAGCCACCGCGCCCGGCCTTAAGGTGACTTTCTCTAAACAGAGGTTCTCATTGGACAATAGATTCATTGGTAGGACATGCTATGCTCAATTCAATTGCTATCTATTGTGAGTAGAGAGATTTTAAAAATCTCCACCAGTGCATAAGCAAGGTTAAAATCCACTGTTCTAGGTGAGTTTCCTGGCCTCTTTGGAAGACTTAGCCTAGTCTTCTGTTTTTGCTAGACCCCGTTCAGCTTTCTACTGTAATTTTCATTAAGCTATTATAATTTTGTCTTAGGATGTATATCTTCACCTCTGGAATGTGAACCTCCCAAAGGCAGAAATAATGTTAAAATACAGAGGCTTTTGAATATATGTTACATAGTGATCCAGTATGTCCACACAGACACACACACACACACACACACAGAGACACAAACACACACACACAAACCATTGAACCAAAGTTTTGCGAACAACATTGAAACTTACTTAAAAGTGATGGACTCCTTATTTCTATTCTATTTTATTAATTTCATTCATTTCTATCTTAAAAATATGGATTGATACTCATTAAATTGATTATACAACCCAGTACTTTTACTGAACTGTTTTGAAAAGCACCTTTCTTGGGGCCCTTATGATGGAATTAGTTCCCTTATAACAAGTGGAAGTGTCATCAGAGCTCTCTCTCTCTCTTTGCTATGTTAGGACACAGAGAGAAGGCAGCCATCTACAAACCAGGAAGAGGGGCCATCACCGGGCCCTGATCTTGGAATCCCAGCCTCCAGAACTAAGAGAGATAAATTTCTGTTGTATAGCCTTCTTTCTCTTACCCACCCCCCAAAAAAGAAAGAAAATCATCTCTCTGAACGTGTTTGTATCACCAGACCTAACACCATGACACATGGCAGGTGTTTAGCAAAGATACGCTGAATTAATAAAAGTTCTCAGAAAAATTATATATACACACACACACACACACACACACACACACACACACACATATATGTATATAATTTTTAAATATCCAGAGCAGAAGGCATTCATCACCAGGCAAATTAAAATATCAAAATTCACTTTCACACTCTTTAGACAACAATCAAAATGGAAAGATTAAAAAATACATATAAAACTCAATTCAAACTAAAGCAACAGGAAGGAGTACACTAAAGGTTTCTTCTTCTCAGAATTAGGGGCCCTTAAATTGCCTCTGCATTCTCAGATGGTCCAAGAAATATGATACTCCAATTTATTCAAGGTACTAATTGTGCTACTAAGATTGCATTCTTTCTTCTTTCTTCGGAATTAATCAGTGGGCCAAAATTTTGGTGAGAAACTTCTCCAATTTTATTTTATTTTATTAAAAAATTTTTTTTTTTTTGAGACAGAGTCTCCCTCTTTCACCAGGCTGGAGTGCAGGGGCACCATCTCAGCTCACTGCAACCTCCGCCTCCTGGGTTCAAGCAATTCTCCTGCCTCAGCCTCCTGAGTAGCTGGGACTACAGGTGCGCTCCACCACGCCCACCTAACTTTTGTATTTTTAGTAGAGATGGGGTTTAACCATGTGGCCAGGATGGTCTCGGTCTCCTGACCTCGTGATCCGCCTGCCTCTGCCTCCCAAAGTGCTGGGATTGCAAGCCTGAGCCACTGTGCCCAATTTTAATAACATATTAGAAATCAAAGATACCTTAATTCATAGGTGTACTCAGATGTACAATTCAAAGTTTATCAAACCTGTCTCTCTGGAAATGTTTTATTTTTCAGGAGAAAATTTTTATAATGAGGGGATTGAGAGGAGACATAGGTAAAACATGAGATTAGGGAAGGGAGTGATTTGAAAGATATGGCCTGAGACATGACCCAGATCACAGATGAAGGAATCTCATATACTTATTGCTCCTTAGTTTGTTTTGCTGAGAAAAATATATTAATTACACCACCTTTATGACCATCATAAAGGTCACCACATCCCCACATCCCCACATCGACTTTACAAACTAATATTACAATGATCTCTCAGGGGTACTTAGAGAACCACTTAATATTTGTGAAACTCTTGTGAAATATTCAGAAAGACACGGAGTCTTTCCATTTTCAGTTAGTTACCCAGGGTTTTATGGTAGTACTTTGAACCATGAACAGCTTTGTCAGCTCTCTTAGGCCCAAAGCAGAAAATGTTGTGGACAGAGAAATAATCTGATTCAATTATGAATATGGATTTTTTTATATAAAGGATAAATCTGCAATTTAAACATTCTGAAACTTTCACCTCTAAAGGCCTTATATTGTGTTCTATAAAATACATTTGCTTAAAATCCAGTTAGCCTATCAGAAATAACAATATTTATAAGAAACATCCCCTTATCCTGAAGTACAAGGACGACTGTAATGTTCTTGATTTTAGTAAAGAAAGTGAGTTATACCTTTTTATAATACGGGAGGAAGTTCTAATGTCTTTCAAAGAAGAGTTAATCATGTTAATTTCATTCAGAATGTATATGCTTTATATTACACATATGTTTAAATAATGTATGAATTATGATTATTGCTGAGAGAATAAATATCTTAGGAAGTGGCTGATAGACAAAAGTGATAGGTAGTCTAACAAGAGCTGGAGTCTCCATATATAGAAAAATGGATTGACAGAGAAAAACACATTTTGTGAAGGTTTTCACCCTCTCTCTTCATTCAGTAGCATTTGTATGAAGTAAATCATCACTACTTTTGGGGTAGACAGACATATCAAAATCTATTGGCAGAACTGTTGCTTTGGCTAGGCATTTCAAATTTCCTTTTTTTAATATATGAGAACTATGATTGCTATATAGCATGAGTCTATGAATACAATGCTACCAGCTTCTTCAAATGAAGTGAAAAACATGCCATTTCACTTTTCTCCTACACACATATTACAGAAAATTCCTTTTGTTCAAAATAAAATTCATAGAGGGAAAAGAAGCAAACACTTCCATTTAGCTGAAATACTGAAATTGCATGTAATCTCTTAAGGTATGCTGTTTTATTTACTTTCAAGCTTGACATTTCTATTTGTTGCTCTTCAACACCAGTTTCTTGACTCAATTCAATCAGCTGAAATGTGCCATTAACAATAATCAATAGTTTCAGTAGTTTACCGTTTTTACCATGACATCTCAAAGTCTTTCATCAAAAGATCGTTATCCAACCATCTAACTAAAAATCAGAGTTGGCTATAAATGTCATTTCATTCCATAAAATGTAGTTTAAACCTCAGGCAAGTGGAATTTATAGAAAACACAATATTAGCTGCCAGGGAAGAGGGAAACTGTCTCTGTTTTAAAATAATTTTGGAATCTTAGTTAACCTTACTATAGTTAAGAAGCAAATGTTGAGGTTTTCAGGAGCTCTATGGGAGTTTTATCTGGATTTTGAGAATAAATATAGTTTATCACTTTGGGGTTGAGGCAGTAAAAAGCCCCTGCCTTATTCCCAAACTCTCTCTTTTTCTACCTCAGGTACACTGAAAGTTGCGTGTAATATGTGCCCTAGCTCAAAGACGGAAAAGAGTAGCCTGATCGACATTGGACTTTATGTGAGCAACAAATAAACTTTGGTTTGGTTAAGCCACTGGACAAAAACGAATAAATACATTTTCTTGAGTAACATGGGATAAGCTAAGACATTTTCTCAGCATGATTTCCAACTGCTTTTGAAAGAGGGATCAGAAATCTAAACATAAAATATTTATTTTCCATGCATCCATAGTAAATATAGTTAGGACACATGGTGAATCTTCCCTTTAATGATTCATAAGCTTGCAGTTTCTCAAGATTAGAAATACAGATAAATTTTCATTATGTAATACAGCAGATATAAATACAAATTGTATAGTAGAAAATAGATGTGTTTTTGCCCTCAACTAGAATTATTCACTACTTAAAGAGATGATTTATTAAGTCCTGGACATCAAATAATTTTTTAGTCATTGGGCTATTCTTTTTCAAAGTAATCTGCTAAAAATAGACTTAACCAAAGTTTATTCTTTACCTATCATAGCTGACGAGTAAAATGTAAACCCATGTTGTTTTGTTTTGTTTTGTTTTGTTTTTAGTTTTTGAGATGGCACCATCTCAGCTCACTGCAACCTCTGCCTCCCGGGTTCAAGCAATTCTCCCACCTCAGCCTCCCAAGTAGCTGGGATTACAGGCGCAGGCCACCACACCTGGCTAATTTTTGTATTTTTAGTAGAGACGGGGTTTCGCCATGTTAGCCAGGCTGGTCTCGAACTCCTGACCTCAGGTGATCCACCCGCCTCAGCCTCCCAAAGTGCTGGAATTACAGGCGTCAGCCACTGCATCTGGCCAGGAAACCCATGTATCTATTAAAATTCTGGAATGACTTTATCAGCATTTGCAATATTATACAATAAAATTTTATTTATGAAATAGCCTAAGCCAAATACATTACAGCAGTACATTGTCTAACCATACATCTAAGAGTGAGCAAAAAACTCTATATTTGCATTGCCCTTATATTCTATCACAAGCCATGGGAGATATCTATAAAGTCTGGTATTTTTCCAAACAAATTACCTCCAAATGATCAAACTAACTCAACATGCATTTTGGAGAAGAAAGTGGGGTCAAAGCAGGATGATGAAGCAAGAATGATAAATTCAGGATCCATAAATTGCCACTGTTACCTACTCCTATGCACCAGAGCAGCAAAGTAGATCAACTATCACATCAAAAAAGAAAAACAGGAGAAGGAGAATAATAGGAGGAAGAGAGGAGAGGAACTTCTGCTTATTGTGACTTGATTCTGGAATTATTTTTTCAAACTAGAATATACTATCATGTTTTTTATAATAGTTTAAAATATCAAAAAATAAAGTTAATCGAAAAAATCATTTTATTATAATGATTTATATCCAAATTGTATTTGAAAGACTAGTACAGTTATTATATCAAGTCAGGAAAACCAACTATACATAATAAAACTCCATAATAGTTCAGGAAAATTATACCAGGTATTGAGAATAAACTTTAAGAGCTTCCTTGTACTACAGAATATGATTCTCACCAAGAATCCATTTAAACAAAACTACCCCAAACTCTGTTTTCACTGTTTATGCATATGGAACTTTATGGAAATAATTTTGTTTCTAGGAAAACAATTGTCTGCAAATTGTTGATCATTAACTATGACAAATTTAGCCATCTCATTCTTATTTTCACAGATCATGTTAGGAAGAAAGCTACAAAATGCCAGATTAACATTTCAAAATATATTTGAAAGTAATGAAGGGAAACTGATTCAGTTAGCAACGCTAAATAAAACAGACAATTCATACAGATGCTTTCCCTGTAAAATATTAAATAAACACTCAAAAATGTCAACTTTTAAAATTTAATAAACCAATCCCTAAGTTATTTCTCTGAGCAAAGTTTCTCCTTGACCGAAGCTCTGGTTTTATATGCAAATGTTTTCCTGTTTTCCTGATCAGAGCATGTACTTTTTCTAAGATGAGGGTGTTAAGTGGAATTATAAATAATGTTTCCTTCTCTCTCTGCCTCTCTCCTCTTTGTCCAAATGCCGAAATATATCAGGCTGTATAAAAGCAACTATTTTGTTTTGTCCCTGGCTTGTCAGTTACAAGTACAAATGCTGAGAATTGTTCAATTGGATCCACAAGAGCGCTAAAGCAGAAATGCTTGACTTACTTGCCATTGTTTCATCAGCTCTTTTACTCCCTTGGAGTCTTCTAGGAGCCTTTCCTTACGGGTAGCATCCTGTAGGACATTGGCAGTTGTTTCAGCTTCTGTAAGCCAGGCAAGAAACTTTTCCAGGTCCAGGGGGAACTGTTGCAGTAATCTATGAGTTTCTTCCAAAGCAGCCTCTTGCTCACTCACCCTGCAAAGGAACAAATGTTCAGATGCAATTATTAAATATCAGAATGGTACACCTAGTGAACTCCATAAAAAGAGAAAGATGGAGGAACTAAATTGTAATATACCAACAATGGGGTGAGTTGTTGCTACAGCTCTTCCTTTAAGCAACAGCTATAATATTGTGCAGTCTATTTACTTTCATTTTTATTTAACCTAAAGGCATTTGTATGGGGGAAGGCATGCAATAATGACAATTACAGATTTCTATAAACCCCTCTCCACAGAGGAGGTTTTATATATATATGTGAAATAGATACATATATTTGAACATTTGCAAGTTCATTTGAAAGTTCAAAGCATCTTTTTTCAATTTTGTAGTTTTTGTTGGTCAGTTTTGAAAGCTTATTTTTAATATACTGCCAAATTTGAGACTAACCTTTATAGTTAAAACCCTAAAATCCCTGTACCATGCTTGTCTTTGATGCTGGTCTGAGGCAGAAAACAAGCATTTGATATGCAAGGAGAAAAGTCAAGAAAATACAAACCTAGAGTCAAAAGGAAAAGACTAGAGGAAAAGACAAAAAGAAGGGGATTGGAGGGCAAAGGAAGAAAGACTAACAAGTAGAGAAATAACATTTCATATAAACTATCATTTTGTGCAAACTATCATTTTGCATGACTCTAGTTATACCTATTGTGTTATTTTTGTATTTAATTACTTGATCATACAACTGAGAGCATTTTCCAAAATAAAAATGTTATGTCTAACAAAACGGAGTAGAGCCTTAAAATTAGGCAGATCTGAGTTCAATTCCCAATGTTCCTTACCAATTACGTGATATGGCATGTAACTGATATTACCTCTCTGATTCTCAGTTTCTCATCTGCAATATCTATTGCTATGATGAGAATTAAAATAGAAAATTCCTGTGAAGTTGAGTGCCCCACACGTTATACAGTTATACATTACAGTTACTCCAAAACGTTAGTTCCTTCTACCCATATCCCATTTCCCCATTCCTGTAATATTTTAAAAGGATGAAACAAACTCTTTCATGACAAAACTCTAAAATGTATTCATATTTTGATCATACATATATATATTTAACGCATGTATTGTGGATACATACACATATGCCCTCAGCAAATATCTATATAATAATAGCTTAGAAAGGAAAATTGCCTTAGGCATTAACAGTCCCATCGAAAAAGATTCAGGTAAACTTTGTCTGCAGTGAGGAAATTAGTACTCTATTTAAATGTCTTATTTGCCTTCTATTACTACACAAACACTTTCTGGGATTAAACATAAGCTAAAAATGGATTTTAAAAAATTGAACACTTGACTATGATACACATTGCTTGTTAAGATGCGATTGTCAATAATTATGCAAAACTGCAATTTATTTCAGCAGCAACTTTATCATGGGATGTGCAAACCAGGCAATAAACAACTCCTGCCGAGCCAGCGGCGGCAAAGCCCCCGGAAGAGCTGTTTATTCATCATGGGTGAGGTTTTTGCTGAGCACACAGTCTTCCACAGTGGAGTTTCAGTGCTCATACTGGATAAAAATCTTCTGTCTGCATTAACTGGTGGAGGGTAGAATAGGTTTATGAGGATGCAGCTACTGGAAAAAAAGTAAGCATTGCACTAAGCTATTTATCAACTCCTAAATAAACTTTAATACTGCACAGCTGAAACGTAGTGTAGGCTGCTGGTTGGGCAAATAAATTAAACCTCGTGTAGTTCAAGGGCTAACGTGGACTGCCGGCTCCCTGTTTATCTAGTTTTCAGGCAAACTATCAACGCAAAGAGAAATATCAAAATAGTCATTTATCTTTTATTTATTACGGCTGAAAATTCAGAACTACTGCAACAACTCCAAGAATCTCAATGTTACAATTGGGCATGCACCTTACAGTCTGAACCATGTGTAACTGCTGACAATTGACTGGGTTTGACCTACAAAAGTGGCAGTTTCATGCAGTTTGCTTTAAGACTTACTCCATCTCCAGTGCAAAATTTGGAACAGAAATAAGCTGTCGCATTCCAGAATATAAATGCAGGGTTAGACATTTGACATATTTTCTAATGTAGTCCCATTTCAAACAAAAATTTAAAAGTATGAAATCTCCCGTGGCAGAGTGAAACTTAGAGAATGTAATATTGTGCATTTTATCAGCATCAGCTTCATGATGAGTTGTACTTGCTACATCTTAGCTCCTCTATCCTTAAACTAGAAATGCCGCTTACCCTCTGCTTCCAGAGGAAGTAACTAGTAAATAACTTTCCAAGAGTTATTTGCAAAATGCAATGCACATAAATCAGATGAAAGGGTTCTACCGAGACAATGCGATTTTCAGTCAAATCCTACCAGCAAGTTTGCTGCTTTGTAAATTAAGTCCTTAGGGAAGAACAGTAACTCTTTCAGGACAGTAAGGAACCATTTTCCTAAATGATACCCTTGGGGTCTGAAATATTGACAACATCAGGCTGAATATTTTCTAATTTGGAAAATACGTTAAAAATTCAATGGCAATAACAGCAGAAAATCTCCTCAAATGAGCTCCTTTACATGCCTCTTTAATAATAGGTAAGACTATTGTTTCCTGCTTGTGCGGGGGTTTTACGGCTTCAACATTTCTCTCGGAATCTGTGTGTGTGTACATTGAATTCCTAAATTTTAATTGTGCCAGGTCTAGTCTAGAATGAGTCAAGAATACTTAATTTCCATATCTGTGCATCCAACATGCTCTAAATGTATCATATAGTTATAAATTTTCCTGAACCATATGGGTTTAAATGGCTTATATGATAAATAAAATGTAAAAATAAGAATCATAAAGAAAAAAAAGATATGTTTAGAAAAAAAACCAAAGTTCTTGAATTAGATTTTTTTTAATTCCTTTTTCCAAGTTATCAAACCACAGGCCCTGGAGAAAATTTGGCTGAATTTTAAAAGTAACAATGACCAGATATTAGAAACTGTAATAATGCTTTGCAAACAAAATCTACTGTATTGGTTAAGTACTTTTTTACATAACAAAGTTTTATAATCAGCTATTCCAGCTTTATGGTGCACAAAAATAGCTGAGAATTTGATGGAGTAAGGAATAATGTGATTTCAGAAGGTTTTCATTCTATTCATAACAGCACTGTGTACCGTTCTCAGTGTGTGAATAAGGGCAGCCTGAAACAGTGTTCTCATAGTCCATGGACCAGCAGCACCAGCATCGTCTGAGAAGTTATTAGAAATGCAAATTCCCAGGCCTCAGCCTAGCCCCGCTGAATCAGAGACTCTGGGTAAAATCCAGCAAGCTGTGTTTTAACCAGCCTTCCAATATATGCTAAAGCTGGAGAATCACAGTTGCCAGAGACCAAACTTGAGAACGACTGGTGTAGTAGACGCTAAGCTGGGCTGCCCAGATCCCTTTTCAGGACTGAAATACTTCTGACCCCAGCTGCTGGTAGTGCTACTGGCTGATAGTCCTCAGCTGTTATCCCTATTTGAAAGTTGGCCTCAGCTAAAGAGAGGTGCCTAGCCCAAAGTTACCTACTATGTCCCCGAGACAGGCTGCACGTATTGGTTGATGGGAGAGTTGTGGAGTATGAAATCCTGGGTCCCTTGCTGCAACTCAGGACAATTCTGAAGGACTATCCTACCTTCAGACTTCAGAGATCCTCCTGGGGAAGGCTAGGAAGGAGAGGCGGAGGGTTGATTGTGTTGTAGTCGTGACTGTATGGTAGCCCAGGTTCTCCTTCTGCCCAGTCTTGCTCCCTCGCCTTTCCTCCCCTCACAGGTGTTAATCCTGAGAGCACTCTCCAGTAAAATTCCTTCATGCTAATCACTTTCTCAGAATCTGCTTTCTGGGAGAACCTGACCTCCTGAATTTTCACGTTGAACAAGGATTTTAAAAATATACTTGCCTAAGAAATATATGTGGTCTCCAAAGGGAACAAGATGGAGGATTCTCACATGCAGTAATTGTGCCTGAATCGCTACTGCACTTTTGGTTGCCCTTTAAGGAAACCTATAGATAATGCAGGTTTGCATTATCATCAGTTACAAGCAAGAATCTACTGAAGGGGCAGAGTGTTGGAGCTATAAAGCTTAGTGCAACCCTATACCTGCCAAACAAAGTGTTTATCCAGAGACAATTTTGCAGGAAGGTAAAGAATCACAGAAGGCATGTTTTCAGCACATCCATTTTCTTTTTAAGACCTGATGATCAATGAGACAATCAGATAAGTATATTCTGACCTGTCATTAGAACCCTACCCCTGCCACACACACACACCATGGTATTTCTGAATAAATCTCTAAGACTCCATTGAGTTGAATATCGTCAATTTCTTATGCCCAACATAATACATGAAAAGGAAAGAGGAAGGCAGATCTAATGTACAGCATGGAAGATAATTTTTAAAGCTAACATCCACATAACTCTTTATATGTTTTCAAACATATTCAGAGTTATTCTATCATCACTTCATAAGATATTTTCCATTTTTCTACCTACCTTCTTTCTCTTTGTATACTCAGCTGGTTATTGCATTCTCTGCCAATGGCTTTAAACTCGATACTCGTTACTTTATTTTTTTTATTTTTTTAATTTTTTTTAATTTTTTTTTTTTGAGACGGAGTCTT